>NC_064810.1:155118996-155148566 GCF_023721935.1 Panthera uncia
ACACATATATATATATACACATATATATATACACACATATATATATACACATATATATATATATATATGTGTATATATATTTTGTTATGTTTAATTCTTTCTTACATAAAGTGTATCATACAATAAATGCTCTCTTCAACTTTGCTTTTTTCACTAAAACAGTATATCCTGGAAATCAGTTTAAATTAGTATAGGGAAATTTGTCATCCTTTTTTAGAACTGCACCATACTTCATTGTGTGGATATTCATACAATGCTGCAGTGAATAACCCTGAATATATGTATTTTTGTATTGTTGGAGGTATATTTTTATGGCATATTTCTAGAATTGGGATTGCTTGGTCAAAAGATAAGTGCACTACTATACAAAGTACTCAAAAAGGTATGGATAACCAAAATGAAATTCTAAGAATATTCAAGTAACCCCAAAGGAAGATAAAGGGAAACAGAACATATAATAAAATGGCAGACTTAAGCTTTTTAGCTTATCAATACTCACTTTAAATGTAAATGTTCTTTTTTTTGAGAGAGAGAGAGAGAGAGAACATGTGCATGTATTTGTGCGTGTGCACACATAAGCAGGGAAGGGGAGCGTGGGAGAGAATGAAAGAAGGGGCATGTGGGAGAGAGTGAGAGAATCTCAAGCCGGCTCCTCGCTCAGCACTGAGCCCAGTGTCAGGCTTGATCCCACAACCCTGGGATCAGGACCTGAGCTGAAATCAAGAGTCAGATGCTCAGCCGACTGAACCACCCAGCTGCCCCTAAATGTAAATATTCTAATTATAACAATTAAATGACAGCAGTTGGCAGAGTAGGTATAAAAGCACGATCCAACTATATACTATCTATAAGAAATTCACTTCCAGGGGCGCCTGGGTGGCGCAGTCGGTTAAGCGTCCGACTTCAGCCAGGTCACGATCTCGCGGTCCGTGAGTTCGAGCCCCGCGTCGGGCTCTGGGCTGATGGCTCGGAGCCTGGAGCCTGTTTCCGATTCTGTGTCTCCCTCTCTCTCTGCCCCTCCCCCGTTCATGCTCTGTCTCTCTCTGTCCCAAAAATAAATTAAAAACGTTGAAAAAAAAAAAATTTAAAAAAAAAAGAAATTCACTTCCAATATGAAGATATAGGTAGGTTGAAAGTTAAAGCATGGAAAATGATATACCATACAAATGGTAATTTTAAAGAAAGAATGTGAATGGCTGTATTGATTACGGGTAAGATACACTTCAGAGCAAAGAAAATTACCAGAGACAAAGAAGAACACTGCATAATAACAAAATCGTCAGTACACCAAGAATGCTTAGCAATCTGAAATGTGTATGCAGCAGACAACAGAGCTTCAAAATATGTGAAACAAAACTGATAGAGCTGAATGGATAAAATAACAAATCTATAATTTTAGTTGGAGACTCTATAATACCAAATTACCAAAGAAGATAGTAAGGAAGGAACAAAGGAACTACAAAATAGCCAGAAAACAATTTAACAAAATGCCAGCAGTGAGTCTTGCCTATCAATTATTACTTTAAATGTGACTGGATTAAATTCTCCAAATGAAAGGCAGTGTCTAAATGGATTAAAAACAAGATCCAGCTATATGCCACCTTCTAGAGACTTACTTCAGCTATAAAGATACATATACGCTGAAAGTGAAGGGATGGAAAAAAAGCTGTTCCATGCACATGGAAACCAAGAGGGCAGGATATACTTTTTCTCAGAAATACTAGACTTTTAAGTAGGAAGAGACAAAGTCATTATATAAGGAAAGGAGTCAGTTCATCAAAGGGTATAACAATTGTATGAGGCACCTGGGTGGCTCAGTCAGTTGAGTGTCCGACTCTTGATTTTGGCTCAGGTCATGATCCTGGGGTCATGGGATTAAGCCCCGAATCAGGCTCAGCATTGAGTGTGGAGCCTACTTAACATTCTTTCTCTCTCCCTCTGCCCCTCTCCCTGGCTTGTGCTCTCTCTCTCTCTCCCAAAATAAAAAGATAGATAGGGAATATAACAATTGTAAAAAAAAAAAATATATATATATATATACACACACACACACACACACACACACACACACACCCAACATCAGAGCAGCCTAATATCTAAAGCAAATATTAACAGATCTAATGGGAGAAATAGACACCAGTATAATAAAAGTAGAGGATGTCAGTACTTATTTCAACAATGGGTATATCATCCAGCAGAAAATCAGTAAAGAAACATGTGACTTGAACTACACTTTAGACTAAATGGACCTAACAGATATATACAAAACAATTCCATCCAACAGGAGCAGAACAGACATTCTTCTGAAGCACATTCAGACCATTCTCAGGATAGATCATATGTTAGTTCACAAAACAAGTAAACAAAATTTAAGAGGATTGAGTCAAGTATCTTTCCTGATTACAATGGTATGAAACTAGAAGTCAATAACAGGAGGAAAACTCGAAAATCCACAGATATGTGGAAATTAAACAGATACTCCTAAACAACCAGTTAATCAAGGAATAAATCAAAAGGGAAGTAAAAAAACCTTAAACAAATGAGAATGGAAATGCAACATACCAAAATCTGTGGGATACAGCAAAAGCAGTTCTAACAGAGACCTTTATAGTGATAAATGCCTACACTAAGAAAAAAGAAGGATCTGAAACCTAACTGAATATGTACCTCAAGGAAGTAGAAAAAGAAGAACAAACTAAGGTCAGGGTTAATGGAAGGAAATAAAGATCAGAACAGAAATAAGTAGAAACTAGAAAAGCAATAGAAAAACAAAACTAAGGGTTTGTTTTCAAAAAGATAAAATTGACAAACCTTTAGCTACACTAAGAAAAAAGAGATGGAGCAAATAAATCAGAAATGAAAGAGGAGACATAACTGGCAGCACAGAAATACAAAGGCTATTAAAAGACTAAGAACGGTTACACACCAACTGATTGGACAATCTAGAAGAATTGGATAAATTCCTAGAAACCTACAACTTGCCAAGTCTGAAACATGAAGAAATAGAAAAATTGAACAGACAGTTTTGAGTAAGGAGATTAAAAATCTTTCCATAAAGAAAAACCCAGGACTAGATCGCTTCACTGATGAATTTTACCAGTTAAGGAAGAGTTAATAACAATCCTGCTCAAACTCTTCCAAGAAATTGAAGATGAGGGGATACTTCCAAACTCATTTACATGTCCAGTATTACCCTGATACCAAAGTCAGACAAAGGTACCACAAAAACTGAAAATCACAGGACATTTTTCTTGATGAACATGGATACAAAATTCTCAACAAAATATTACCAAACCAAATTCAACTGCACATCATACACCAAGATAAAGTGGGATTTGTCCCTGGGATACAGTAATGGTTCAACATGTGTAAATCAATAAATATGATATGTCCCATTAATAGAATGAAGGATGGATATCAAATGATTCTCTCAGTAGATGCAGATAAAGCATTTGACCAAATTTAACACCCTTTTGTGATAAAAACTCTCAACAAATTATGTATAGGGAAAATGGTACCTCAGTATAACAATGGCCATATATGACAAGACCGCAGCTAACATACTTCACAGTAAAAAGCTGAAAGATTTTTCTCTAAGATCAGGAACAAAGAAAAGATGTCTACTGTAACCACTTATGTTCAGCACAGTGTGGAAGTCCTAGGTGGAGTAATTAGGCAAGAAAAAGAAATCAGGGGTGCCTGGGTGGCTCAGTTAAGTGTCCGACTTGAGCTCAGGTCATGATCTCGTGGTTCACAAGTTCAAGCCCCATGTCAGGCTCTGTTCTGACAGCTCAGAGCCTGGAGCCTGCTTCAGAATCTGTGCCTTCCTCTCTCTCTCTGCCCCTCCCCCACTCACACTCTGTCTCTCTCAAAAGTAAATATTAAAAAAAAATTTTAATGAGATCTCATCAAAATAAAAAGCTTCTGCACAGTGAAGGAAACAGTCACCAAAACTAAAAGGCAACTGACAGAATGGGAGAAGATATTTCCAAATGACATATCAGATAAAGGGCTAGTCTCCAAAATCTATAAAGAATTTATCAAACTCAACACCTCCCCCCCCCAAAAAAAATCCAGTGAAGAAATGGGCAAAAGACTTGAACAGACACTTCTCCAAAGAAGACATCCAGATGCCCAACCGACACGTGAAAAAATGCTCAACATCACTCATCATCAGGGAAATACAAATCAAAACCACAATGAGATACCACCTCACACCTGTCAGAATGGCTAACATTAACAACTCAGGCAACAACAGATGTTGGCGAGGATGCGGAGAAAGAGGATCTCTTTTGCACTGTTGGTGGCAATGCAAGCTGGTGCAGCCACTCCGGAAAACAGTATGGAGGTTCCTCAAAAAACTAAAAATAGAACTCCCTATGACCCAGCAATTGCATTACTAGGCATTTATCCACGGGATATAGGTGTGCTGTTTCGAAGGGACACATGCACCCCCATGTTTATAGCAGCACTATCAACAATAGCCAAAGTGTGGAAAGAAACCAAATGTCCATCGATGGATGAATGGATAAAGAAGATGTGGTATATGTATACAGTGGAGTGTTACTTGGCAATCAAAATGAAATCTTGCCATTTGCAACTATGTGGATGGAACTGGAGGGTATTATGCTAAGTGAAATTAGTCAGAGAAAGACAAAAATCATATGACCTCACTCATATGAGGACTTTAAGAGACAAAACCGATGAACATAAGGGAAGGGAAACAAAAATAATATAAAAACAGGGAGGGGGACAAAACAGAAGAGACTCATAAATATGGAGAACAAACTGAGGGTTACTAGAGGGGTTGTGGGATGGGGGATGGGCTAAATGGGTGAGGGGCACTAAGGAATCTACTACTGAAATCATTGTTGCTAGCAATCATATGCTAACTAATTTGGATGTAAATTTTAAAAAATAAAAAATAAAATTTTTAAAAAAAGGAAAAAAAATTTTAAAGAAAAATAAAAGACATTCAAATTAGAAAGAAAGAATTAGAATTGTCTCTGTTTGCAGATTACATGATCCTACATACAGAAAACCTTAAAGACGCCACCAAAAATCGTTAGAACTAATAAAGTAAGTAAAGTTGCAGGATGTCATATCCACATACAAAAATCAGTTGTGTATTGAAAAAGCATTTGACAAAATGCAACATCCATTCATGATAAAAACCCTCAACAAAATAGGGTTAGAGGGAACATACCTCACCATAATAAGGGCCATATATGAAAAACCCACAACTAATATCATCCTCAATGGGGGAAAACTGAGAGTTTTCCTTTTGCAGTCAGGAACAAGACAGGAATGTCCATTCTCACCACTGT
Source organism: Panthera uncia (assembly GCF_023721935.1). Taxonomy (NCBI): domain Eukaryota; kingdom Metazoa; phylum Chordata; class Mammalia; order Carnivora; family Felidae; genus Panthera; species Panthera uncia. The sequence continues at coordinate 155,124,324 of NC_064810.1, forward strand.
TATTTAACATAGTATTGGAAGTCCTAGCCACAGCAATTAGACAGCAAATTGGCAAGGAAGAGGTAAAACTTCCACTATTATATGCAGATGACATGATACTCTATACAGAAAACCCAAAAGACTCTACCCCAAAAATTGCTAGAACTAATACATGAATTCAACAGCCTTAGAATATAAATTCATTGTACAGAAATCCATTGCATTTCTATATACTGACAATAAAGCAGCAGAAAAAGAAATAAAGGGATGGATCCCATTTACAATTGCACCAAAAACCATAAGATACCTAGAAATAAACCTAACCAAAGAGGTGAAAGTTCTGTACTCCGAAAACTATAGAACACTAATGAAAGAAATTGAGGAGGGCACAAGAAATGGAAAGATGTTATTTTGATGGTATCTTCTCAGAGCTAGAACAAACAATCCTAAAATTTGTATGGAACCACAAAATATCCCAAGCAGTCAAAGCAACCTGGAAAAAACAAAGCAAAGCTGGAGGCATCACAATTCTGGACTTCAAGTTACAGTACAAAGCTGTAGTGATCAAAACAGTATGGTACTGGCACAAAAATAAACACATATTTCAATGGAACAGAACACAAAAGTCAGAAATGAACCCACAACTATGTGGTCAGTTTTCAACAATCCAATTGGGAAAAAACAGTCTCTTTTACAAATAGTACTGGGAAAACTAGACAGCAACATGCAAAAGAATGAAACTGGACCTCTTTCTTACAACATACACAAAAATAAATTCAAATGGATCAAAGACCTAACTGTGAGACATTAAAATCCCAGTAACCTCTTTGACCTTGGCCATAGCAACTTCTTACTAGATACATGTCCTGAGGCAAGGGAAACAAAAGCAAAAATAAACTATTGGGAATTCATCAAAATAAACTTCTACACAGCAAGGGAAACAGTCAACAAAACTAAAAGGCATCTTACAGAATGGGAGAGGATATTTGCAAATGGCATATCTGATAAAGGGTTAGTATCTAAAATAAATGAAGAACTTATAAAACTGAATATCCAAAAAATGAATAATCTAGTTAACAAATGGGCAAAAGACATAATTAGACATTTTTCCAAAGAAGACATATAGATGGCCAACAGACACATGAAAATACGTTCATCGTCACCATCTAGGAAATGCAAAGCAAAACTGCAATGAGATGTCACCTCACACCTGTCAAAATGGCTGAAATCAACACACACAAAAAAACAAAACACACATGTTTTGTGTGTTTAAACATATTCACATATTAAAATATGTTCATTATCACTTACCATCCAGGAAATGCAAAGCAAAACTACCAATTCTCACACCTGTCAGAATGACTAAAATCAATAACCCAAAAACAACAGGTGTTGGCAAGAATGTCAAGAAAGGGGAACCCTCTTGCACTGTTGGTAGGAATGCAAACTGGTGCATCCACTCTGGAAAACAGTATGAAGTTTCCTCGAAAAGTTAAAAATAGAACTACCCTACGATCCATCAGTTGCACCACTAGTATTTACCGAAAGAATATAAAAATACTAATTTAAAGGGATACATGCACCCTGATGTTTATAGCAGCATTATCTACGATCGCCAAGTTATGGAAGCAGCTCAAATGTCCATCAACTGATGAGTGGATAAAGAAGTTGTGGTGTGTGTAAAACCTTGGCTTGTGAGGAACTTGTTCTGTGAGTGTTCCACAAGATGAGCAAACATTTCTAACAAATTTTAACTTGATAAACGAGTGATGTCTTGCAATGTGAGTAGTATGTAATGCTGAATGTCACATGATCACAACTTAGCCATTGGTTCTTCTCTGTCTTGCTGCAGATTGTATGTGATCATCTCTCATGCTCGGATGCTCGGTCTCAGGCTACAGTATTTGGCAGAAATCAGTGATTTTTCAGAACGCTGGAAGGTGCCCACAGCTGGTACTACTAGTGTGTTTTTTGTCACTTCAAAGCACCTATGGACAGTCATTTGCTTTTGCATACAAGAGTAGGAATGCTTTGCTGCATTCTGGGTCAGGCTGCCTGCAGATATAGACCCTTTCCTCTGCTGTCTTATTGCCTGTTACATTAAATACAGTATATGACAAGAGTTTATTAATACTGTACTGTAGTCAACCTGTGTGAGCATATACAATGGGCCCCATGCAGAAAAAGGTTGAAAAGAAAGGCAGTAAGAAGATAATTACAATGGAAGTAAAAAAGGAGAAGTACAGATGAGGTATGCAGAAGGCCAAAATTGCAAGATTTTATAAGAAGTCTATGTCTATATCTCGTTGCAGAGGAGGAGGAGATAAAGGTATCCCTCATTTCAGATGAGATTAGGGAAGTGGGTAAAATGTGAGAAACAGTGCAAGATTTTGGAGAAAAGCACCACCTGATGAAGGCTTTAGCAGTGTAAGCGATGAATCTGTTTAACAACAATGCAATGTCACATTTCCGCAGAATCCTCAAAAGGAGGCGAAAGCAAGTGTCCTTGGAAAGGTTCCTTGTTAAAGTTGCATGAAAAGAAAAAGATTCCACAGAGCCAATAGATGGCAGCAATTCCGTTAGAAAGTCATTCTATACAATAACCCTCCTCTCTCTTGTCTCCCTCACACCAGCCACAAAGGTTTACAAAGGGAAGTACAGATTAATTTGTTTATTTTTCTTTTTATTTTGTATTTTCTTTTTAATTTTATATTATAGTACAGTATTGTAATCATTTTTATATGAATATTTTTGGGTTGTGGAATGAATCATCTTAGCTTCCATTATTTCTTGTGGGGAAATTGACTTTCATATACAAGTGCTTTGCATTACAAGCATGTTTCTGAAACAAATTACGCTCGCAAACCAAGATTTTACTGCGTGGGTGTGTGTGTGTGTGTGTGTGTGTGTGTGTGTGTGTGTGTGTATGCATGCAATGGAATATTACTCAGCCATAAAAAAAGAATGAAATCTCACCATTGCAACAATGTGGATGGAACTAGAGAGTATAATGCTAAGTGAAATAAGTCAGAGAAAGACAAATACCATATGATTTCATTCATATGTGGAATTTAAGAAACAAAACAAATGACTGTAGGGAAAAGAAGAGAGAGAGTGGCAAACCAAGAAACAGACACTTTATATAGAGAACAAACTAATGGCTACCAGAGGGGAGATAGGCAGGGGGATGGGTTAATAAATAGGTATGGTGATTAAGGAGGGCATTTGTGATGAGCACCCAGTGTTGTGCAGAAGTGTTGTATCACTAAATTATACACCTGAAACTAACATTATACTGTGTGTTAACTAACTGGAATTTAAATAAAAACTTAAAATAAAAATTCAAAAATTAAAATACAAAGTTGCATCTCTATATACTAATAGCGAAGTATTCAGAAAAATCAAGAAAACGATCCCATTTACAATAACCTCTTAAATAAATTTACTGAGGAGGTGAAAGATTTATACATTGAAAACCATGAAACTGATAAAAGTAATCAAAACAAAAAAAATAAAAAGATATTCTGTGTTCATGGATCGGAAGAATTAATACTGTGAAAATGTCCATGCTACCCAAAACTAACTATAGGTTCAATTCAATTTCGATCAAAATTCTAATAACATTTTTTTACAGAAATAGAAAAAACAATTTTAAAATTCATACGGAGCTACAACATACCCCGAATGGCTAAAGCAATCTTGAGCAAAAAGAACAAAGTAGGGTATGGTGTATATATACAGAATATGTATTATTCAGCCTTTAAAAAGAAGGATATCCTACCATCTGTGACAACACGGATTAACATGGAGTACATTATGCTAAGTGAAACAAGGCAGTCACAGAAAGACAGATCTGCATGATCTCACTTGTATGTGGAATCTGAAGAAGTCTAACTCAGCAACAAATTAGAATAGTGGTTACCAGGAGATGGGGATGGGAGCAGATGAGGTGTTGGTCAAAGGGTACAAACTTGTAGCTATAAAATTAGTAAGTTCTGGAGACCTATTTTACAACATAATGACTATGGTTAATCATAACGTATTGTGTACTTGGAATTTGCTGAGAGTAGATCTCGTGTTTTCACCGCCCCCCATACACACACACTAGATGAGGTGATAGATACATTAACTATCTCAATGGTGACAATTATTTCACAATGTATATACGTTTAGTAAAACATGTTATATATCTTATATACAATTTTTATTTGTCAGCATGCCTTGGTTTAACTGGGGGAAAAGTGTCAATAACAATGCTAGCTAGCAAGGGTTTAGGAAAAGTGTCTCTTAATATGATTTGGTGGGAATGTAAAATGATATAGCCATTATGGAAAATAGTTGAGCAGTTTCCTTAAAAACTGAACATATAAAAATCAAGTATAGCATTGAACTATTGGGCATTTATTGTAATGAAATGAAAACTTGTACTCAAAAATTTGTGTACAAACATTCATAGCAGCTTTAATTGTAATAGCCAAAACCTAGGGGGAAAACAGATGTTCTTCAACAAGTGAATGAACAGTTCAGTTGTGGTACATCCATGCCAAGGAATACTACTTAGCAATAGAAATCAACAAACTATTGAAACATGAAACAAATTGAATTGTTCTCAAAGAAATCATACTGAATTTAAAAAGCCAATCTCAAAGGCCACATGCTACGTGGTTCCATTTATATAACATTCTCAAAATGACAAAGCTGTAGATATGGAGAAGCAAGTATGGTTGACAGGGGATGGGGATAGGGGTTGGGGGGTGAGTATAAATGGATAACATGAGGAAGTTCCTTTGTGGTGATGGAACAGTTCTATATCTGTATTGTGGTGATGGTAACATGAATCTATATATGGGATAAAATTGCATAGAACTACACACCCACAGATGAATGCATGTAAAAAGTGGTGAAAACTAAATAATATCTGTAGTCTAATTAACAGTATTGTAACAATGTCAGTTTCCTAGTTTTTATGTTGTTCTACAATTATATAAGAAATCATCATTGGAAGAAGCTGGATGAAGAGTACCAGGACTAGGTACTATTTTGAAAATTTCTGTGAGTCTATAATTATTTCAATATAAGTTTTTTAAGGGTAAGTACATATATTAGATACAGCCCAGAGGGCTCTACCAACTTGTATACATGGTATGTATATATACATTATGTTTGTATAGATATGTTGTATACACGGTGTATATGTTTGTTTGTGTGGTGTGTGTATATACGTATTTTGGTATATGTGCATATATGTACCTGTGGTGTGTGTGTGTATACATATATGTACACACACACATATATATATCCAGAAACTTCAGAGACTATTCACAGCTTTGCTAACATAGTGTGTTGTCATACTTTTTTATCTTTTCTAGTCTATTAGGTAACAAATGGTATTTCAGTGTTCAGTGTTAACAAAAAGTGATTTGCTTTTCTTTTACCATAAATGAGTTTAAAACTTTTCTTTTCATGTATTTGAGGGCTGTTTTTATACTTTTTGTTGTGAATTGTCTGCTCATGTCCATTTTTCTATTGGATTCTGGTTCTTTGTTCCTTAATATTTTTTTCTAGTTTGTCAGTTGTCTTTTGAATTTGTTTATGGTTTTTACCATGCAAAAACTTTTATTTTTATTCAACCTACATTATCAATCTTTTTTTATTGCCTCAGTTTTGAGTCATAGTTATTTTTTATTGCATCTGAATTTTGAGTCATAATTTACCTAAACCAAGGTTTTAGAGAAATTCACCCATGTTTCCTTATTTATGTGGTTTCATTTCTATAGTTAGGTTCTTAATCTATTTGGAGTTTATTCTTATGTGTGGTGTAAGATACAGATCTAATTTTTTTCTCCATTGGTTGTCCCAGTTTTCCCAGCACCACTTATTTAATTTGAGTGATTTGAAATGCTACCTTTGTCAAATACTAAATCTCATATGTGTTTGGGTCTGTGTCTGGACTTTGTATTCTACTCCACTGGACTATTTGTTTATTCGTGCACCAGTTCCACAGTATTTTAATTATAGAGGCTTTAGTAATATGTTTTAACATTCTGTGGGGATAATCCCCTGTGAAGTTTTTCTTTTCCATGTCTCTCTTGCTCTTCTTGCATGTATGTTTTATTGCCTGTAAGTAGTTTGTCTTACCTAACTGCTTTGGCTCCTACCTCTAGTACAGTATTGAATAATAATGGATAGGGCCACCTGGGTGACTCAGTCGGTTAAGTGTCCGACTTCAGTTCAGGTCATGATCTCATGATTCATGAGTTCGAGCCCCGCTTCGGGGCTCTGACATCTCAGAGCCTGGAGCCTGCTTCAGATTCTGTGTCTCCCTCTCTCTCTTTCCCCTCCCCTGCTACCACTCTGTCTCTCTCTCAAAAATGAATAAACATTAAAAAAAATTTTAAATGAATAATAATGAGTAATAATGGATATGGTGGACATCTTTTCATTGTTCCTGATCATAGTGGAAATATCTCTAGAATTTTCTCATTAAATACAATAGTAGCTTTAGGACTAAGATATATGTATTTAATCACTTCAGAAAGTGTCTCTCGGTCCCTATATTCATAAGTGAATTGATGTTGAATTTTATCAGTCTTTTTTAATATCTATGGAAATAATCATGATTTTTTCCCTTAGATTTTTTAATATGGTATATGATATTGATGGATTTTCTAATACTGAAGTTGCCTTACATTTGCAAAATAAGTACCACTCTGTCATGGTGTATCATTTTCTTAAGATGGTCTTGGATTCTGTTTGTCAATATTTTTAATTTTGTGGTAAAATACACATAATATTTACCATCTTAACCATTTTTAAGTGTACATTTCAGCAGTGTTAAACACATTCACATTTTTGTGCAGCCATCACAACCATCATCTGCGTAACTCTTTTCAATTTTGTAAAACTGATTTGCTTGTTAATATTTTATCTAGCTTTTTTCATCACTGTTATAACTGATATTGTTCTGTACTTTTCTTTCTTCTGCCTTTATCTAGTTTAAGTATCAATGTTATTTATACTTGATTCATGAAAGGAATTAGGAATTCCATTAAAAAATTTTTTATAATCTTTATTTATTTTTGAGAGAGAGACAGAGTGTGAGCACAGGAGGAGCAGAGAGAAAGGGAGACATAGAATCCGAAGCAGGCTCCAGGCCCTGAGCTGTCAGCACAGAGCTGGATGCGGGGCTCGAACTCACGAACCATGAGATCATGACCTGAGCTGAAGCCGGACGCTCAACTGACTGAGCCACCCAGGCGCCCCAAGGAATTCCATTTTAATGCTTATAGAGTATTATAAGTTAATTTATAGAGCATTGGGACTAATTATCAAAACTAGCCCCATAATTTGATGTACAGTAATGGCACCCTCTTATTCCTTTTTTCTTCTTTTTCTCTTTCCAATTGCCAAAGGATGTTTCTTCTTCATTTTTGTCGTTTTTTCTTTCCCAGAAGCTATGCATTTTATAAATTGTGTTCTTTTTTTTTTTTTTTTCAAAAAAATTTTAAGTTGATTTATTTATTTTGAGAGAGAGCACAAGCAGGGTATGGGCAGAGAGAGGAAGAGAGAATTCCAAGCAGGTTCCACACTGTCAGCAAAGAGCCCAATTCAGCTCAGACTCACAAACTGAGGTCACAAACCTAAGCAGAGATCAAGAGTCCAACACCTTAACTGACTGAGCCACCCAGGCATCCCTAGATTGTGTTCTTCAAATCATACAAACTTTTAAGTTCCTTCTGCGTGATTTGGGTTATAATCTACCCAGTTTTTGTTTTCTTCTGTGGGTTTTTTAAAATCATTTTCAAATTTAGTATGGACTTAGTCTGTTGTATTTTTTTAATCAGTGTTAGGTTCCATCTGTTCAGTTTTCCCCCACAGGGTTTTTGGTTTTTGTTTTTTGGTTTTTTCGTTTGGTTGGTTGGTTGGGTTTTTTTTTTTTTTTGCATTGTTTTTGTTCTGGTCTGTTTCTGCTTATCACAAATCCTTGTGGATCAGCAAGGATGAAGTGGGAGCAGGAGAGAACAAGTGCTGGTTTTAGTGTTTTTTTTCTCTTTTTATTCACAATTATTTTGAAGCTTTGGCATTTTCTGTCTTAGTTACTTTACAGGCTGAAGGTATGGTTTCATGTAGAATTTCCTTTTTCATTCCTGTTGCCTGTGGTTTGGGGAAGAAATAATGTGAGGTGGGTATCTATGCATTTGCCATTTTCTTCAGCTCTAAAGAATTTTTATAGATACTGCATTCCTTTTTTTTCCACTCTCTGAGGTATATACTTTGGAACAAGTGAATTAGGGACAATAGTGACTTTGGGGGGTGTGAACATAATTAATGCTTTTCTATTGTTAAAGGTTACGGATGAGGCAATTTAAACAGAACTGGAAATGTGATTTAGATTCAGCCTTGAATGAAATACAGGTATGACATTTACTTTTTTGAATAAATAGCTGTGATCTCTGAAAACCAGTAATAACAAAGGACCTTGAATAGTAAAAGTTTTAGGAAAAGTTTTTAAAATGTGACTGTTATACAAAGAAAGTGCTCAAGAAAAAAGTTTAATTTTTTTAATACTTTGAAATGCAAATGTAACTTCTAGAGTTACGGACTATTCTAAAAATAATTCTGGAAATAATTGGCTCATTTCCAAAGTTAACTTCTATCAAGGTATAATAATCTAAGGCTTAATTAGCCTTTAATTCTTATCACTGGACAGACTCAGTGCATAAGAAAGTTGGCTTTCTTGTCACAGTCCATGGATGGCTGCGATATGTGAGATGATAGTGGAAAGCCAAGGCCAGTGTGCCTTTTCCAGGCGTTTGGAGGATAAGAAATGGAGAACTTTCAGGACGATTTTACTGTTTGGTTTAAGATGATTTTTATATTCATGTAGTAATTGTTGGTCTAGTCTTAATTAGTATTTATATCCTTGAAACAATCTGTTGGTATGGAAAACTATTTCTTTGTTTATAATAGAAAATAACGAGAAGATGTTAAGTTTACTGAAATTTACTTTGTATTCCCTATCATAGAAGAAATGTGATTCCCAAAATGATATTTGGGCCCCAAATCATAAATGGGGCCAAATAATAATAAAATGCAATCTTTAAAAGTAGCAAAATAATGTATTTCTCTGGAGACAGCTCAAATCATATTGCTAATTATCTCTTTTCCATAAAATCTATCCTACTGTCTAGTTCAGGTTTGAGGGTGAGATCCTTAAGTACATTAGGAACAAGACCATTAAAACAAATGGACATTGCCATCTGGAACTCATAGAGACTGTGCTATAGTCAGAAACACAAATTGTATGATAGAAAGTTTTTTAATGGTATAACACTGCTGGTAAGTTTATAAGACCTATAGAAATTGTCTTATTAATTTCTATATATCTAATGTCAGCATGTGCCTATTCCATAATATGTTTGCATAGTGACAGTTTTCTTTCTCTTTTTTTGTTTTGTTTTGTTTTGTTTCTAATAATTCTGATAGCATTGTAAAGAAAAAGGTGACTGGACCAAATTGGGAAATTTATACATTAACATAAAAATGAGCTGTGGAAACTTTGCAGATTTCCAGAGATTTTGTGCTTGTATTGCTGAAACACTAACAAAAAACTGTAAAGAAGAGAGACCAGGCGTTCCATTTTGTGAATTTGCTGAAACAGGTAAAATGTCACTATTTGGGTCTGAGTATTCTGTGTGTTAGCGTGGTGCAGTGTTCTTAACAGGAATGTAAAGCTCTTAATATTTTCCACGTTGGGGATAAGTTAATATTGCAGATTTCAGATTTCTCTTTATAAATATTTCCATCTTTTTATTATTAATTTAGATTATAATGATATAAGGTCAAGAATTGGTGTTTTAATATCTCATGCTTCATGTTTTATTTTTCTTTTCATTCAGATTGGTAAAACTATTCCTAGCAAATTATACTGGAGCACCTGAATTTTTGAATCATTTAAGTTGTTACTATCTTCACTACAAGTCAACAAAATTCATGTTTTTGAGACTTTTTTTGAGCTCTTCACTGCTATTTATATATTTTTAAAATGTTTATTTGCTTATTTTGAGAGAGAGGCAGAGTGAACATAAGCAGAAAGAGAGTCCCAAGCAGGCTCCCACCATCAGCGCAGAACCTGACAGAGGACTCAATCCCACAAACCGTGAGATCATGGCCTGAGCTGAAATCAAGAGTCAGACACTCAACTGACTGAGCCACCCAGGTGCCCCTTCACTGCTGTATATTCTTTATCAGGGGTCAACACATGTTTTCTGCAAAGGGCCAGGTAGTAAATGTTTTAGGCTTTACACATTCACATTTAATCTGTGTTACATAGTTTTCTTTTCCTTTCAAACAACCCTTTAAAAATAGGGAAACATGGGAGGCTCCTGGGTGGCTCAGTCGGTTGAGTGCCCGACTTCAGCTCAGATCAAGATCTCACAGTTCGTGAGTTTGAACCTTGTGTTGGGCTCTGTGCTGACAGCTCAGGGCCTGGAGTCTGCTTTGGATTCTGTGTCTCCCTCTCTCTCTGCTCCTCCCCTGCTCACACTCTGTCTCTCTCTCAAAAATAAATAAATATTTAAAAAAAAAAATTTTTTTTAATAGGGAAACATGGGGCACCCGGGTGGCTCTGTCAGTTAGTTAAGCATCCGACTTCAGCTCAGGTCATGATCTCATGGTTTGTGGGTTCGAGCCCTGCATCAGGCTCTGTGCTGACAGCTCAGAGCCTGGAGCCTGCTTCTGATTCTGTGTGTGTGTCTCTCTCTCCCAAAAATAAATAAAAACATTAAAAAAATTCTTTTTAATAGGGAAACCATTTTTAGCTCTCAGGCTATACAAAAAAACAGACCACACACCAGATTTGGCATGTAGGCTGTGGTTTGCTGACACCTGATCTTTGGTCTAGTATCAATAATTTCATGTTAATTTGCCTTTTCTGTCATTTTAAATGACTTTTCCACCTTTTCCCATATGCCTACTTTGTGTTCCAGTTAGCAAAGATCCACAAAATAGTGAAGTAGATAAAACTTTGCTGGGAAGAATTGGAATCAGTGCTATGTACTTCTATCACAAGCTGTTGCAGTGGGCCAAGGTATGTCATTAAATTTTGTTTGGGCTTGGTACAGAAAGTGTTAATTTTAAATTTTTTGACAGAATATAGTTAGCACTACAAATTAGAAATTTGCTAATAATGTTACAAGTGGCAAAATGAGTCCCAGACTAGTAAGTGAATTATTAGGTAGTATATTAAGCAAACGTGGAAAGGAAGTATCAGGAGACCAGCTACCCTGAAGTATCTCACTATAGGGAGCACTTGGGAAGCTGTGCTAAATACCATTTTGCAAGAGTTCAAGACCTTTTTTTTAAGATGAATCTGGGAAACTCACAACAGAACTTCTTAAAAATCATCTCCTAGAATGCTCTGGAACACTATATCCCATATATCTTGATATCTGCTTTGGGATATCTGCATAGAAGTGGTCTAGTTATTCTGGACTATACTGAACTACCATTCTTTAGATTTCCCTGAGGTGGCAGGTGGTTATAGATTCATTAAAGTGAAATAAAGTAAAGGACAGGAAAATCTAAAATAAGAAGTAAGTGCTGAGGGATGAATGGAGCAGTTGAGAGTGTGGTCAATACTGAATCAACTATTATAATATATCTTCTTGTTACTACTTCTTATATTTCATATGATTGAAGGTGAATTGAGTAAGTTATAATTGAATGTGTTCAATAACATTTAAGCACAAGGTCACTCCTACATATACAGATTCATGGATATTAAAAATTTTAATGCTTATCTATTTCTGAAAGAGAGAGACAGGGCGTGAGCGGAGGAGGGGCAGAGAGAGAGGGAGACACAGAATCCAAAGTAGGCTTCAGGCACCGAGCTGTCAGCGCAGACCCGGATGCGGGACTCGAACTCATGAACCACAAGATCATGACCTGAGCCAACATGGACACTTAACCTACTGAGTCACCCAGGCACCCCCATGGATTTGTTTTATTTGAAAAACAACAACAACAGGGGCACCTGGGTGGCTCAGTCGGTTGGGCGTCTGACTTCAGCTCAGGTCATGATCTCACATTTCATGAGTTTGAGCCCCGTGTTGGCCTCTGTGCTGACAGCTCAGAGCCTGGAGCCTGCTTCAGATTCTGTGTCTCCCTCTCTCTTTCTACCCTCCTCTGCTCATGCTCTGTCTCTGTCTCAAAGATAACTAAACATTAAAAAAAATTTTTTTTAAAACAGCAACAGAATCCTTATATATAAGGTCTTCAGTCTCCAAGCTCTTCATGAGGTTTAGCACCTACTGTGATGTGTGATCCCATACCAACTGATGTGTGATTAGTATGTGATCCCATACTGGGATGGGCAGAATATACCTTGTCCCTGGTCTCACAATCTAGTTTAAGGTTCATCCTAGCATTAATTTCTTAGATATTTAATGCTTGAGAAATTGAGGACTACATGATAAAATCTTTTTGAAAAAGATAGATTTTGCTACAATTTTAGGGTATATTTTAATTTTATTTGGTTAATACTATCTCTTAAGAGGTTGGTGAGTTTGTACCTGAATTTTGATTTAAAATTTTCACTGTCTTGTTTGAAACAAATATTTTATTTATTTTACTTAGTATGAATTTTTTTAGTGGAAACCTATTCCTTTTGAACACAAAATTATTAAAATTAAGTTAAAGATTTCCCTTTAAAAATGCACTCATTTATATAGGCAACTTAAAAATACTTTGACATCACAATATGAATCTGACTCAGGTAGTATAGAATATAATATAAAACAAGGGTCCATAAACTAAAAGCCAGATCTGGCCCTCACCTGTTTTTTTACATCTCAAGAGGTAAGAGTGTTTTTTACATTTTTAAACAGTTAGAAAAGAAAAACAGCAACAACCAAAAAGAATGTGCAACTGACTAAATGTGACCTGCAGAGCCTAAGTATTTGCTGTCTGGCTGTCTATAGAAAAAGTTTGCTGACTCTTGATATAAAATAATAATATATGTCTCATTTCTGATGTCCACACTAGAGCTAATCTTTTATGTAGACTATGTGAATGGTCTATTGAATAAAAAAGACAGTTTCCAGTCAGTAGTTTTATTCTTTTTTTCCCTCACTGTCATTCTTCCTATAAATTTGATAAGACATTATCTCGATTTTCACTGTCTCTCCCTCTTAACTCTTAGGGTGATCAACAGAAGAAGTGCAGAAACTTGTAATCAGTAGTTTTCCACATTAGGGCAAGAACTCCTTTTTCCAAAAGAAATCTTTAGGGGAAGCACAAGTATAAAAACACTTGAAAAAAGGAGTCAGCAGTGTGAAGATTAATAGTGAGGCAAAGCCCTGCTTCCTCCCCTTCCCTGTCTGTCTTTGTGGCTAAGCAGGAGGGGACTGAAAACAGGGATTTTAGAGCAGTTTGAAACCATCAGTATAGAAGGATGATTAATATTGGATAATTGGTTTGTATATAATTACTCATTTTGTACCTCTGTGATACTCTATATGAATGATATTCAATGAGTGTTCTTTACTTTTACTCTAGGGAAGGAAGGTCTTAGATAAACTATATGAATTGAAAATACATTTTACAACTTTAAAAGGACTTACAGGGCCTGAGAAGTTAGCACCAAGATGTCAAATTGTGAATATTGCAGCAGAAATTTTTCTAAAAAGTGGAAGCCTAGATGGTGCCATTTGGGTATTGAGGGGTAAGTTCTGATATATGTAAGCATAATATAATTTGTTGTTACAAATTCTTGTCTATGTAATTACCTTAAATTGATGTTGAATTGTGAATGGCAGTTTGACCTAATAAACCCTAGTGATCATGTGCATAGGAAAGGTGGTTGATGTGTTAAATGGAAGGAGAAAGTTAACCTCACTTTAAAGAAAAAATCATATGACCCTTTGTTGAAAAGCTAGTTCTTACTTCAGCCCAGGCACCATACTAATAAATGCTTTATATCAATTATCTCAGTTAATTTTCATAGAAACTCTACAAGTTTGGAATTAGTATAACCCCCTTTTTTTGTTAGTTAAAAAATGTCAGAGACATTAAGCCACTTGCCCAAAATGATACAACAAGTAAGAAGTGGAGGCTGGATTCAAACCCAGACAGTCCAGCTTCAGAGCCCAGGCTTCAGCTACCACTGGGGCAGATAAATCCCTATTGATAATCTGCATGAACTCTTAATCTTTGTACATACAGGCAAACATGACTTCAAGACAGGACAAGCAAGGTTACTTCCCTAGTAAGTCAATCCATCTAGCAGAAATTACAATGAAATTAAGCCAGGAAAAGCAATTGGTTTGCTATGAGGTAAATGAAAACTTAGAGATCACACTAGTAACACAACATGCTACATGATGGTACCTCTGGCTGCTTAAACCATCAGGCAGATTTCATTTGATAAAATGGGATAACAGTGAAGAAACCTCAAGAATCTCTGGGTTTATGGGGCAGCTGGATGGTTCAGTCAGTTAAGCATCTGAACAACTCAGGTCATGATCTCACAGTCCATGGGTTCGAGTCCTGCATCAGGATCTGTGCTGACTGACAGCTCAGAGCCTGGAGGCTGCTTCGGATTCTGTGTCTCCCTCTCTCTCTGCCCCTTCCCTGCTCATGCTCACTCTCTCTCTCTCAAAAATAAATAAACATTAAAGAAATTAAAAATCTCTGGGTTTAGGTGGGAAGATAGAATATATGCACAGGTAGAGCAAATAGATAATCTTTACACTAACACACAAGCCCATATACATGCACATACATATGAATATATAATTTATGTATTATATACGCGGAATAATTGCATACATATATGTAATGCCTTGTATTTGTTCAGGGCTGAGATTTATGGAATACAGAGGTTCTGAGTGGACTTCAGGATCAAAAGCTTGTTGGAAAGGGTTTTCTCCAACTTGACAAATATAGCCAGTGAAGTTTGCTAAGTGGGGAAGGGTAACCAAAATACAAAAGTAGAAATTAGCAAGATGTAAGCCAGAGCTCACAAGCTTTGTTGGAAAGGAGAGATGTGGTGAGAATGGAAAGGTTAAAATGGTTGATAAAAATGAGCGTGAGTCACCTTATGATAGGAAATTTCAGCCTAAAAATTCTGGAAAAACCAATCTTTCTCAAACTAGAGCATGAAGGAGAGTTTGTGTGAAGGGTGTGAAATGAACTGTGGAGATTTAAAATTTTTACAATTTTAATGTTCTCTTTAAAAATTCTGTAAGTTATAACACAGGATTTCCTTTTGCAGGGATAATTTCAACTGAAAGTCATTTTCATAAATAAAAATTTACTTCTTCAAAAGAAAGACCCACAGAAGTATACTAAGTTCTCCCCAGAATTATTTTGTTGTTAAAAGCATTCTGCAGTAAACAGGCCTTTCTCAAGAAAGGAAATACAAAGGACTCTATCTCACTTGTAATACATGAGCGCAATACTCATAGTAAAAATATACATTAAAATTACAAAATACCTGTCAGAGTAGCAAAGTAAGAGTTTAGTGATATACTTTTCGTGAAAGTATAGAGAAACAGGCATTCACATACATTGTCTTTAGGGGCTTTTTGGCAAAATATCTGTTAAAATCTAATAGTGCATATTTTCTTTTATGTTTCATCTCTATTTCTAGGAATTTCTCCTGCAAACACAAGTATGTACTGTAAGTTGTCTACAATCTTTTTTCGAGAGAGAGAGATTGAGAGAGTGTGCACGAGCAGGGAGAGAGGGGCGAAGGAGAGAGTGACTGAGAGAGAGACAGAGACAGAGAGGATCTCAAGCAGGCTGCATGCTCAGCATGGAGCCCAACTCGGGGCTCGATCCCATGACCCTGGGATCATGACCCACGCTAAAGGCAAGAGTCAAATGTTCAACCAAGTAAGCTACCCAGGAACCCCTAGAATATTTTTTTTAACCATCACAGTGCTAACAAAGGATTCCACATAACTTAAATGTTTCATTAAGAGAGTACAAGTTGATTAACTGTGTGATAGCCATATGACGGAGTAGAATAAAGCAGATCTACAGATATTCATTTGGAATGTTCTCCAGGATCTGTTGCCAGATGAAAAAAGGAATGTGCAGAACAGTGTCCACAGTAATGTAAATAAGATGGACACAGACGTATTTCCTTTTATATCCTTAAAATATTTTTAGAAGGATGCACGAGAAACAAAGAATGGTGTTTGCTTCTGGAAAGAAGAGTTTAGTGCTTGGAGGACATGGATAGGAGGCAGATTAACTTTTTCCATATGCTTTTTCTATATTTTTTCCTTTTGTTTTTCTTTTTTAATTATTTTTTCCAAATTTTTATTGAAATAGTATTTAGATAACATACAGTGTAATGTTGGTTTCAGGAGTAGAATTTAGTGATTCATCACCTACATATACCACCCAGTGCTCATCACAAGTGCCCTCCTATTAATGCCCATCATCCATTTAGCCCATCAGCCATCCACCTCCCTTCATCAACCATCAGTTTGTCCTCTATTGTTGAGAGTCTTTGGGGTGCCTGGCTGGCTTAGTTGGTTAAGTGTCTTGACTTTGGCTCAGGTCATGATCTCATGGTTTATGGGTTCCAGCCCTGCTTTTGCTGTCAGCACAGAGGATGCTTCAGATTCTCTGTCCCACCCCCTTCCCCTGCTCACATTCTTTCTCCCTCTCTCTCTCAAAAATAAACATTAAAAAAAAATTTAAGTCTCTTATGGTTTGTTTCCCTCTCTCTTTTTCCCCCTTCCCCTATGTTCATCTGTTTTGCTTCCTAAATTATACCTATCTGTGAAATAATAAGGTATTTGTCTTTCTCTGACTTATTTTGCTTAGCATAATACACTCTACCTCCATCCACATCATTGCAAATGGCAAGATGTCATTCTTTGTGATGGTTGCATAATATTCCATTGTATATCTATACCACATCTTTATCCGCTCATCAGTGGACAGACACTTGGGCTCTTTCCATAGTTTGGCTATTGTTGACAATGCTGCTATAAACATCAGTGTGCATGTACCCCTTCGAATCTGTATTTTTGTAACCTTTGGGTAAATACCTACTAGTGGATTGCTAGTTCATAGGGTAGTTCTATTTTTAAATTTTTGAGGAATCTCCATACAGTTCTCCAGAGTGGCTACACCAGTTTGCATTTCCACCAACAGTGCAAGAAGGTTCCCTTTCTAGACATCCGTGCCAACATGTGTTGTCTCTTGTGTTGTAAATTTTAGCCATTCTGATAGGTGTGAGGTGGTATCTCACTGTAGTTTTGATTTGTATTTCCCTGATGATGAGTGATGTTGAGCATTTTTTCATGTGTCTGTTAGCTATCTGGATGTCTTCTTTGGAAAAATGTCTATAAATGTCTCCTGCCCATTTCTTAACTAGAATGTTTATTTTGGGGGTATTGAGTTTGATAAGTTCTTAATAGATTTTGGATATTCTCTTTCTCAGACATGTCATTTGCAAATATCTTCTCCCATTCTGTAGGTTGCCTTTTAGTTTTGTTGATTGTTTTCCTTTGCTATGCAGAAGTTTTTTATTTTGATGAGGTCCGAATAGTTCATTTTTGCTTTTGTTTCCCTTGCCTCTGAAGACATGTCTAGTAAGAAGTTGCTATGACTGAGGCCAGAGAGGTTGCTCACTGTGTTCTCTAGGATTTTGATGGTTTCCTGTCTCACATTTAAGTGTTTCATCCATCTTGAATTTCTTTTTGTGTATGGTGTAAGAAAGTAGTACAGTTTCATTCTTCTGCATGTTGCTGTCCAGTCTTCCCAGTACCATTTGCTGAGGAGATTGTCTTTTTTCCATTGGATATACTCTTCTGCTTTGTCAAAGATTGGTTGACCACATACTTGTGGATCTACTTCTGGGTTTTCTGTTCTGTTCCATTGATCTGTTTTTGTGTCAGTACCATACTGTATTGATAACTGCAGCTTTGTAATACAGCTTGAAGTCCAGAATTGTGATGCCTCCCACTTTCCTTTTTCTTTTTTTTTTTTTTTAATGTTTATTTATTTTTGAGAGAGAGAGACAGAGCATGAGCAGGGGAGGAGCAGAGAGACGGGAGACACAGAATCTGAAGGAGGCTCCAGGCTCTGAGCTGTCAGCACAGAGCCCAACACAGGACTTGAACTCATGAACCATGAGAGCATGACCTGGGCCAAAGTTGGGCGCTTAACCTGACTGAGCCACCCAGGCGCCCCTCCCTTTCTTTTTCAGGATTGCTTTGTCTATTGGAGGTTTTTCGTGGTTCCATACCAATTTTAGGGTTGTTTGCTCTAGTTCTGTGAAAAATGCTGGTGGTATTTTGATAGGGATTGCATTAAATGTGTAGACAACTTTGGGTAGTATCGACATTATAACAGTGTTTGTTCTTTCAATCCACAAGCATGGAATGTTTTTCCATTTCTTTGTGTCCTCTTTAATTTCTTTTTTTTTTTAATTTTTTAACCTTGGTTTTTTATTTTTTAAAATTTACATCCAAATTAGTTAGTATATAGTGAAGCAATGATTTCAGTAGATTCCTTAATGCCCCTTACCCATTTAGCCCATCCCCCCTCCCACAACCCCTCTAGTAACCCTCAGCTTGTTCTCCATATTTATGAGTCTCTTTTGTTTTGTCTCCCTCCATGTTTTTGTATTATTTTTGTTTCCCTTCCCTTATGTTCATCGGTTTTGTTTCTTAAAGTCCTCATATGAGTGAAGTCATATGATTTTTGTCTTTCTCTGACTGACTAATTGCACTTAGCATAATACCCTCCAGTTCCATCCACGTAGTTGCAAATGGCAAGATTTCATTCTTTTTGATTGCCGAGTAATACTCCATTGTATATATATACCACATTTTCTTTATCCATTCATCTATCGATGGACGTTTGGGCTCTTTCCATACTTTGGCTATTGTTGGTAGTGCTGCTATAAACATAGGGGTGTGCCCTCTTTAATTTCTTTCATGAGTGTTCTATAGTTTTCAGAGTACTGATTTTTTACCTCTTTTGTTAGGTTTATTCCAAGGTATCTATGTTTTTTGGTGCAATTTTAAATGGGATTGATACCTTGATTTATTTTTCTTCTGCTTCTTTTGGTGTGTAGAAATGGCAACGGATTTCTGAACATTGATTTTATATCCTGCAACTTTGTTGAATTTATATATTAGTTCTGGCAATTTTTTGGTGAAGTCTTTTAGGTTTTCTATATAGAATATCATGTCATCTGCAAAGAGCAAAGGTTTGACTTCTTCATTGCCGATTTGGATGCTTTTCATTTCTTTTTGTTGTCTGATTGGTGAGGCTAAGACTTCCGATACTATGGTAAGTAACAGTGGTGAGAGTTTTCCTGGCTATACAGGAAAAGCTCTCAGTTTTTCTCCACTGAGGATAATATTGGCTGGGGGTCTTTTGTATATGGCCTTTATGATGTTGAGGTATGTTCCATCTATACCTACTTTGTTGAGCACTTTTGTCAAGAGTGGAGGCTATGTTTTGTCAAATGCTTTTTTTTGTTTATCTATTGAGAGGATATATGGTTCTTTTCTTTTATTGTGGTGTATCACATTGATTGATTTGCAAATATTGAACCAGCCCTGCAGCCCAGGAATAAGTCCCACTTAATTATGGTAAATAATTCTTTTAGTGTATTGTTGGATTTGATTTGTTAGTATCTTGTTGAGAATTTTTGCATCCATGTTCATCAGGGATATTGGCCTGTAAGTCTCCTTTATAGTGGGGTCTTTGTCTGGTTTTGGATTCAAGGTGATGCTGTCCTCGTAGAGTGAATTTGGAAGTTTTCCTTTCATTTCTGTTTTTTGGAAGTTTGAGAAGAATAGGTATTAACTCTTAAATGTCTGGTACAATTTCCCTGGGAAGCCATCTGGCGCAGGACTTTTATTTGTTGGGAGATTTTTGATTACTGATTCCGTTTCTTTGCTGGTTTGGGTTTGTTCAGATTTTCTGTTTCTTCCTGTTTCAGTTTTGGTTGTTTGTATGTTGCTAGGAATTTGACCATTTCTTCCACATTGACCAGTTTGTTGGCATATAATTTGTAATATTCTCATAATTTTATATTTCTGTGATGTTGGTTGTGATCGCTCCTCTTTCATTTGTGACTTTGTTTATTTATTTTATTTTTGATAAGTCTGGCTAGGGGTTTATCAATTTAATTAATTCTTTCCGAGAACCAGCTCTTAGTTTCATTGATCTGTTCTACTGGGTTTTTTTGTTTGTTTCTATTTTATTTATTTCTGCTCAAATCATTATTACTTCCTTTATTCTGCTGGATTTAGGCTTTATTTGCTGTTCCTTTTCTACCCTCTTTAAGTGTACTTTAAGTTGTTTATTTGAGGCATGTCTTACTTCTTGAGGTAGGCCTGTATTACGGTTTACTTCCCTCTTAGGACCCCCTTTGCCATATCCCAAAGGTTTTGGACTATCATGTTTTCATTTTCATTTGCTTCCATGTATTTTTTTAAATTTCTTCTTTAATTTCCTGGTTATCCCATTTATCCTTTAGTAGGACTTTAGTCTCCAATAATTTGCAGTCTTTCCAAATTTTTTCTTATGGCTGACTTCAGGTTTCATAACATTGTGGTCTGAAAATATGCATGGTATGATCTCAGTTTTTTGTACTTGTTGAGAGCTGATTTGTGACCCAGTATGTGATCTAATCTGTAGAATGTTCCATGGTCACTCGAGAAGAATGTGTATACTCCAGCTTTAGGATGAAAAGTTCTGAATATATCTGTTAAGTCTATCTGGTCCAGTGTGTCATTCAAGGCTATTATTTCTTTGTTGATCTGCTTAGATGATCTATCCATTGTTGTAAGTGGCATGTTAAAGTCCTTTACTATTATTGTATTATTATCACTGAGTTTCTTTATGTTTGTTATTAATTGATTTATATATTTGGGTACATAAATGTTTACAATTGTTAGATCTTCTTGATAGGTAGGTCCTTTAATTATGGTATAATGCCCTTCTTCATCTCACATTACAGTCTTTGGTTTAAAATCTGGTTTGTCTGATATAAGTATGGCTACTCTGGCTTTGTTTTGGCATCTGTTAGCATGATAAATCATTATCCACCCTCTCACTTTCAGTCTGTAGGTGTCTTTAGGTCTAAAGTGATCCTCTT
Organism: Panthera uncia; assembly: GCF_023721935.1. Classification (NCBI taxonomy): domain Eukaryota; kingdom Metazoa; phylum Chordata; class Mammalia; order Carnivora; family Felidae; genus Panthera; species Panthera uncia. The sequence continues at coordinate 155,145,445 of NC_064810.1, forward strand.
AGGGGCACCTGGGTGGCTCAGTAGGTTGAGCATCCCACTTCAGCTCAGGTCATGATCTCTCGGTTCGTGAGTTCAAGCCCCGCATTGGGCTCTGTGCGGACAGCTCAGAGCCTGGAGCCTGCTTTGGATTCTGTGTCTCCTTCTCTCTCTGTCCCTCCCCTGCTCATGCTCTGTCTCTCAAAAATGAATAAACAAACAAAAAAAGAAGTTTAAAAAAAATAAAATGAAATAAAATAAAGTGATCCTCTTGTAGGCACCACGTAGATGGGTCTTGTTTGTTTACCCATTCTAATACCCTGTGTCTTTTGATTTGAGCTTTTAGTCCATTATATTTAGAGCTATTATTGATAGATGTCAATTTGGTGACATTGTGTTATCTATAAAGTTGGTGTTTCTGGTGATGTTCTCTCTTCCTTTCTAGTCTTTATGCTTTTGCTCTTTTTTTCCCACTTCAAAGAGTCCCCTTTAATATTTCTTGCAGGGCTGGGTTAGTGGTCATGAACTCCTTTAGTTTTTGTTTGGGAAACTGTCTTTCCTGTATTCTGCATGACAGCCTTGCTGCATAAAGTATTCTTGGCTGCATACTTTTCCCATTTAGCACATTGAGTATATCGTGCCATTCTCTTCTGGCCTGCCAAGTTTCTGTGGACAGATCTGCTGCAACCCGATCTGTCTTGCTTTGCAGGTTAAGGATTTTTTTTTACCCTTGCTTCTTTCAGGATTCCTTCTTTATGTGAGCATCTTGTGAATTCGACTATGAAAGGTCTTGGTGATGACTGGCTTTTGTTGAATTTAATGGGAATTCTCTGTGGTTCTAATGGATTTGGATCTGTGTTCTTCCTTAGATTAGGGAGGTTTTCAGCTATAATTTGCTCATATAAACTTTCTGCTCCTTTCTCTTTCTCTTTTTCTTCTGGGACTCCTATGATAGGAATGTTGTTGTGCTTTAAGGAGTCACTGAGTTCCCTAAGTCCACATCCATGGTCCGGTACCTTTCTTTCCTTCTTCTTTTCAGCTCCAGCATTTCCCGTAATTTTATCTTCTGTATCACTCGTTTGTTCTTCTGCTTCCTTGTTGTCATTACCCCCAGTCGGTTTTGCATCTTAGTTATAATATTTTTTATTTTGACTGGACTCGTTTTTAGGTTATTTTATCTGTGCAGTAAGGGATTCTCTAGTGTTTTCTATGCTTTTCTCAAGCCCAGCTAGTATCCTTATAATTATTATTTTAAATTCTGATTTGGACATCTTACTTATATTTGTATTGATTAAATCCCTGGCCATGATTTCATCCTGTTCTTTCTTTTGGTGTGAATTCATCCATCTTGTCATTTTGCCTGAGTCACTGGGTGTGTGTGTGTGTGTGTGTGTGAGAGAGAGAGAGATTGTTAGGAAAGCTTGTCGTATTCCTGCTCCTGAGAGTAATGGCTATATTAAGAAGAAGTTCAAAAAAAAGAAAGAAAGGAAGGAAGCTAGATCCGAGGTGTATTTTGGTCTGCTTATTAAAAGAAACTAGATCAAAAAAAAAAAAAAAGGCAGCTGGATCCTATCTCCCCTAGAGCTGAAGCTTTGCAGCACCCTATGATCAGTAGACTTAGTGCATAAGAGGGGTTTGTGCTGGTCCCATGATGGTGGAGCCTGCAGTGATGATTCTCAGGTGGACTTGCCCCAGTGGAGGTGCACAGCAGGGCCTTGGTGTAAGCTGCTCTCGCCTACACTGGGTGGCACTGTTTTGCTCACTGAAGGACATCAGTGCCGGTGTGGGGGAGGGAGGGTAATGGCTTAGCCCCGCTCTCTCCTCCTTCCCCAGACAGGAAGCTCACACCCACCACTCTTTAGGAAGCTGGCACAGAAGAGCAGATATTCACCCCTTTTGTGTCCCCAGCTTCTGCCAGATTCCTGCCTTCACCCTGCCAGTGTCTGAGCTGTCTACCTGCCAGGTGACACTGTATTCGTATGTTTTATCTCAGGCACATAGGTGGGTTTCAAAACTCCAAATTTTAGAGATCCAAGCTGCTCGGACCCATGCTGACCGTCTGGGGGAGGCTTTCACTGTACTATTGCGTTTGCTGGTTTGTTATAGAAAAATGGTCACAATACAGCTCAGCAGCTTGGAGTTTCTGTAAAGCACAGCACAAAATTGGCACCAAGATTTGCTTCCCCTGCTTGTGTCTTTGTTCCTATGCTTGAGAACAGGGAACCCATTGGTGCTGCCGGTTGTTTTGTCCCCGCAGAGGCTGTGCGGCCACTCCCAAATGTACTCCTAGCAGGGGAACTGTTTCTTCCCATGTGACCCAGGGAACCCTCAGATCTTGCTGGCCTCTCCCAGGTCTTCATAGTCTTTCCCCACCGGGGCCACAAGGCACAACCATGGTGCAGACCTTCAAAGCTTCAGACTGTGCTCCACTGCTCTCCTTTTCCTAGTCAGTGGTCTTGGGGAAAGAGTTTGCTTGTGCAGTCCCCTGCATGTGCTCGTCGCTCCGCACTGCCCCCGCCCCCTCTTTCTCTTTCTTATATTCTCTCATCTCTCCATCATCAGGACTCCCTCCCCTTCACAGCACCTGCAGTTCTTTTCTTTCCCAAATCAACTCTCCGTAGCTCCTATCTTCCACGATGTGGCCTTTTGTGGCCATTTTCTCCCTCTAGTTGTGCAGTTTTGCTCTCTCAGTCCTCAGATCGATTTCTTGGGTGCTCAGAATGATTGGATATTTATCTGGCTGTGTTCAAGGGAAAAGGGAAGTTTAGGGTCCCCCTGCTCCTCTGCCATCTTATTTCTCAATATTTTTTCCTTTTGAAAACCTGTGCACTTACTACCTACTAAACTTTTTATAGAAGGGTTATACATTACTTGTGTTGGAGAAATGCAGAATATTTTACTCATTTTAGTTAGTGGCAGACTTTATGATGAGAAATCTATTGTTTTGGCTTTTCAGTTTGACATTTAAAACTCTCAGCACTAGTAGCTTGTATCTTGGCAAATGAACAATAAATTCCTGCCTTCTCCCCTTACCAGAGTAAAAAAAAAAAAAAAAAAAAAAAAAAAAAAAAAACATTTTAAAAAAAATTTGTAAAGAGGGTTTTAAAGGTCAAAAAAAAAAGCTCTTAACTCCCAGAAATATGCAT
>NC_064810.1:155148666-155176100 GCF_023721935.1 Panthera uncia
TTTTGGTTTTTAATATTTTTATTTTAAATGAGGCAATAAAATTTATTTTAAAGTTCAAAAACAGCATAAAAATAACCGGCATAACCTTTTACAAAAAAAAAAAAAAAAAAAAAAAAAAAAAAAAGAAAAAAGCCTTTAAACCATAATTTATAATCATGGCTTAGAGGCTGAAAAATAAGTGTCCTAACTCCCTAGAATATGCATTTTGTAAAAAGTTATGCCATTTATTGAGAAGCTGCCTTTGAACTTTAAAATAAATTTTATTGCCTCAACATAAGTAACACATGTTCATTAGCAACCAGTAGGAAAAGGTAGATAAGAAAAACTGATGATAAAAGTTCCTTATTCAGTCCACCCAGAAATGACTGTTAACCACTTTAACGTTACTATACAGACTCCTTTTGTACCTTGCATTGTTTTGTTCAGGGAACAGTCTTTTTTTTTCTTTTAATTTTTTTTAACGTTTATTTATTTTTGAGACAGAGAGAGATAGAGCATGAATGGGGGAGGGTCAGAGAGAGAAAGGGAGACACAGAATCCCAAACAGGCTCCAGGTTCTGAGCTGTCAGCACAGAGCCCGACGTGGGGCTCGAACTCACAGACCGCGAGATCCTGACCTGAGCTGAAGTCAGACGCTTAACCGACTGAGCCACCGAGGTGCCCCTAGGGAACAGTCTTTCTGTGGACATCTTCTGTGTAAAGGAATGTTCTTCTATAACGTCACTTAATGGGATGCTTAGTTTTCCATCTTACGAAAAAATATATATAAGTGTATAAATGTAGATACATAAATATATCCATAGACCCACATTTCTTCATCTAGCTTGTTTCCAGATGTCCATCATAAATAATAATCCATGCTAAACATTCCTGCTAATTTTACATCCTTAGGATAAATTCTGACAGAATTGCTGGGTTAAAGGATAAGGCAGTTTAAAGCTTTTTGGTAAATGTTGGTAGATTTGCCCTTATTCCCATTCAGATTTGCATCAAGTTATCTTGAGTTTATTAGAAACCCTCCCTTTGTAAGAAAATCCTAGAGAACTATTACATAGGTATCTATTCTATAAAGACATTGTCCTTTTAGGGGTCATAGGTGCATATAAACAGTCCAAGAGTTAGTGCCGAATATTATGGTTTTTAGTTGTCAGACAGACTGGTACATTCCAGTCTATGCAATCCCTAATCTGGCCATTCAATACATTCCATTCCAGGTCTTATCTCTGCAAGTGGAATATAAAAGTACCCTACACCTTTAGAAAGTTTGTAGTAATTAGTCTTACCAGCATGTGAAGATGCATGTTATGAAACACCCTCACCAATACTATTTTTTGAATACTATTTTTCTTTTCTCTTTGCTAGTTTGACAGAGAAAAAGTGATATTTGCTGCTTTACTTTGCATTTAATTGCTTATTAGAAAATTTAACTCTTTCCCCTTTTTACCATTTTTACTTATTCTTTTGTGGATTATTCATGTTCTTGGTCTGTTTTCTTTTTTTTTTTTAATTTTTTTTTTTTTACATTTATTTATTTTTTGATAGAGACAGAGCACAGTGGGGGAGGGTCAGAGAGAGGGAGACACAGAATCCGAAGCAGGCTCCAGGCTCTGAGCTGTCAGCACAGAGCCCGATGCAGGGCTCGAACTCACAAACTGCGAGATCATGACCTGAGCCGAAGTCAGACGTTTAACTGACTGAGCCACCCAGGCGCCCCTCTTGGTCTGTTTTCAAATTTTAATATATCTCTTCATTATTGATTTAATAATGTAATTATTTGCTATATACCAAGCATTATGCTAAGTGTGTTACTTGTGTCATCTCATTTAATCAACACTAACCCTATTAAGTAGATGATGGTATCCCAAGATGAAGGCACTGAGGCACAGAGAAGGTCACACAGCGATTCCAATCTAGGTCTGATTGCAGAGTCCATATATGAAAACCTTATACCACTGTTATTTCCCTAATCTTTCATTTAAATGGACTTTGTAAAATTGCAACCGGGGAAGAAGCACAAACCACAGAAACGACCTGGATCTGACCTAGTCAGCCACCTGAGCAAAGTGGTGATTCTGATCTTGTTTTTATAAATCTGAGACAGTAGTTCTCAAAGTTGGCCATCAGAACACCCTGAAAGATTGTTAAAACACAGATTGCTTGGTCCATTCCCAGATTTTCTGATTCATTAAATCTGGGATGGGTCCTGGGAATTTGCATTTCTTATAAGTTCTCAGAGGTTACTGATGATGATGCTAGTCTGGGACCTCACTTTGAAGACCACTACCCTATAGCTCTCTTGTGTGGGCATTTCTCACACCTCCCCTGTATCCCTAAACCACACTTCCTCAAGTCACTCCCTAGTTTGTTAACCAGTGCCACAAGCATTACCATTTTTATTATGTATTATTTATGGATTTTCTACATTTAACTCTTTGTACCTTCCTAGGGAGGAAATGGCTGGAGAGGTTTTTGTTTTAGATTTTTTTTTCTAGTTTTATTGAGATATAATTGACATACAGCACTGTGTAAGTTTAAGGAGTATAGCATAATGACATATATGTTGTGAATTGTGATTCACAACAAATAAACAATAAATATAGTTAACATCCATCATCTCCTATAGATAGAAAAAAAAAAAAGAAAAATACATTTTTTCCCTTGTGATGAGAACTCTTAGGATCTACTCTCAACAACTTTCCTGGATGTCATACAGCAATGTTAACTACAGTCACCATGTTATTGTACGTTACATCTCCAGTATTCCTTACAACTAGAAGTTTGTGCCTTTTGACCACCTTCATCCATTTCCCCCACCCCCACCCCCACCTCTGGTAACCACAAATCCAATCTCTTTTTCTATGATTCTAAGATTTCACATACCAGTGAGATCATGCAGTGTTTCTCTTTCTGTATTTCACTTACTTCACTTCGCCTAATGCTCTCAAGGTCCATCTACATTGTTTTAGCTTAGACTTGTTTAAAGCATAGATGTGTGTGTGTGTTTTTGTTTATTTAGGAAAGTGTTACCCTTTTTTATATAGGAAATTTAGCATAAAGGTTAGCTTGAACACCTAGACCAGTGACTGCCACTGCAGTACTAATATAAGCATATAAACAATGTTAATGTTTAAAAACTGCATCATCTTTATTTTCAATCCGTGGATAGCCCTGTTCAGAACAATGTTATGTTAGGCCAGGCCATGTTTAATCTCTGTTTTCATACAGCAGTTTCACTTATAACTACTTATGTAGGCATAGCCATTATTTAGGTCATTAACACTTCTTTCCCAGGTAATTTTCACCAAATGTGAACACTGGTCATTTTCAGTGATGGGATATTCAATTTTTGTTCATTTCTTCTTTATACTTCTCTGTTTTAATTTTTTGTAGTGATTGTGTGTGTGTGTGTGTGTGTGTGTGTGTGTGTGTATATATATATATAATGTTTATTTTTGAGAGAGAGAGAGAGAGAGAGACAGAATGCAAGCAGGGGAGGGGAAGAGAGAAAGGGATACACAGAATGCCAAGTAGGCTCCAGGCTCTGAGCTGTCAGTGCAGAGTCCAACAGGGAGCTCGAACTTCCAGACTGCAAGATCATGACCTGAGCCTAAGTCTGACGCTTAACCAACTGAGCCACACAGGCACCTCTGTGATTGTTTATATTTTTTAAATAAACATTATTTTAGGGGCACCTGGGTGGCTCAGTTGGTTAAGCGTCCAACTCTTGGTTTCAGCTTGGGTCATGATCTCATGATCTCACACTTCGTGAGTTTCAGCCCCACATCGGGCTTTGCGCTGACCATGCAGAGCCTGCTTGGGATTCATTCTCTTTGCCCTTCCTTCACTCTCTCTCTCTGTCTCTCTCAGAAATAAGTAAATAAACTTTAAAAAATAATTTTTTTAAATAAACATTATTTTAGAAGTAAATCAACCAGCTTGGCCTCATCCTGAACAGTATTTCTGAAATCGCCTGTTTAATGTGGTTTTTGTACTTGATGCACTCTTTTATTTTTACAGTTTTTATAGTACACAATCAAATAGGTTATTAACATTATAATGTGATCTAAAAATCAGTTCAGGTACTTATCATCAATGATGTATATATCACACTTAGAAAATATTATACTGTAAATTATGTCCCTTTGTATTATGATAGTTTTACATATTAAAGATATTAGTCCTTCATCTGTTGGATATTTGCACATATTATTCTCAGCTTTTCATTTTCCTTTAACTTTATGATTTTTTTTGCATTTTTGTTTTTCTTCTGTTGTCCACCTGACATTTTTTCTACCTAACATAAACTGTTTTTATTTTTTTAGTGTTCTCTTTTTAGTATAGCTTTTTATTTTTTTAATATTCTTTTTTTTAGTATACCTGACACCAATGTTACATTAGTTTCAAGTGTACGACAGAGTGACATAGTGACTCAACATCTCTATACATTATGCTTATGTTCACCACAGCTATACATCTGTCACCATACAACACTATTACAATACCGTTGACTATATTCCCTTTGCTATACCTTTTATTCCCATGACTTTTTGTTTAGTATCATGGTTTAGGCACTCCTTAGCTATCTCAAAATTATATATTTACCCATGTTCTTCAAATTTTTTCGTTCATTACTAGTTTTAAATTTTGATATGAAATGGGAACAAAATTGTATTTATTTCCCCAAAATGTCCCAACTCACCCTTTACTCACTTATTTAAAATGACACTTTTATCATTTATTAGAATCTTGTATCTGCTTAGGTGTGTTTCTATACTTGTCTTCTCTCCCAGGGATCTGTTTCTCTGGTAGCACCAAACTCTTTTTAGTTAATGTAGCTTTAGAATATCTGTAATATCTATTTAGGCAACACCACTTTCACTCCTCTTTTCCAAACTATTGTTCACATTCTCAAGTGCTTATTCTTTTAGATGAATTTCAGTTATTGAGTTTTTCATATAGTTCTGTAAGGAAATTTGATTGGGATTACGTTAAATGTATATATTAAAAGGAGAAAGGTATCTTTAGATATTCTTTATGGTATATGTAGCATTCACTATGGTAGTCAAGGATAGTTATTTGATAGTCTCACTGACTAGCCTGGAAATTCATTCACTGCAGACCATCTTCATATTAATAGTCTTTATATTCTCAGTGCCTTGTATTCAAAATCTTGCATGAGTCAAATGACTGAATATGCATATGTTGGAAGGTTAGTGGATAAAGAATGGCTATTATAGAAAATTTGCTTGCATTTTGACTCAGACATTTTAGACAAATGGAAAATATTCCCAACTGTCAAAGAGTGAAAAACATGAGGATTAATGCAATAAGGACTTCTATCACCATAAAACTGGTATTAAAGTACACCAGTAAACTGGTTTTTGTTTTTGAAAATTTAATTCTCATAAGAGGTCTTACAAAATTTCTCGGAAGTGTTTATGCTGATAGACTTGTGAATGGGGTGGATTAGTTAAAAGTCTAAATGACTACCCAATTACCAGTTTCAGTTAACTTTAGTACATAAAATGACCAGCTTATTCAGAGTTTTTAACATAGCTACATAGTTTGGTAAGATTTCAAAATGAAGCTCCTAAAATACCATCTATTCTTTCAAAAACTGTGACCATTATTCTACCTTAACAATAAAAAATGAGTACTAAAGAACAGTGCAATTGTTGTGAGAAAGGTCCACATGGTCTACTTTTTATAAGTGTGACATATCTACCAGATACATCATTAACAAAAAACAATTGAACTTATTTGATAAAAATAAAATTCAGTTTATAAGGAATGGTGATTTAGCGGTTTTACTTTGGGGAATTATGGGGGAAAATGGGAATTATGCTTAATGATTTATGCAGTCTTTCAAAAGATAACAAGTTCATTTAAATTTCTCTATAAAGTAAAGTTTAAGCAGATTTGGAAGTAAATTAATGGAAATATCTGTTTAAATGAGCTAAGATTCATAAAGCACCAATATTTGTAAAACATTGCCTAACACATAGCATAAGGCAATTCAGTCAGTCAATCAGTCTGTCAGATGGGCTCTACTGATTTAAAAACTAGCTCCTGTTTTAAAGTTATACTGGATAATTAAGCCTTTATTTTGGCATTTGTGTACATGAATTACCAAATCTCCCTTCAATAATTTTTGTATTCACTGTGCTGGGAAGGCCCCCAAAGAAAAAGAAAACGTGACTCCTATACTTAGTACAGTTAAAAAACAGGGAAATATGATTTAAGTGTTATAACAATGTTTCGTTTATGTGTCTGGTGTACGATGATTGAGAGAATTAGGCAAATGATAAAATATTGACATTTCTAATATTATAGTATCTCAGTGTTCTGTATTATAGTCTCCTATTGTTTTTCTCAATGTGCATATCAAGGCAGAAATTAAGGAACTTCAGCATTATAGGTAATATTCTCTTTTTTTTAAGCTGTGTGAAGCGTGCATAAAAGTTTGTTATTTTGCTTTTATAACTTACATACATTATATATTGTGCACATATCAACTATCTTGTAATAAAACTTATGTAAGAAATTGGGGGGGAAGCTATTCCCCAAAATACCAAAAAGTAATTAATTTATGTATTCTTTATTATAAAATTGTTAAACTTGTCCACACAAATATTTTACATTATAACAAATAATTTACTACCAAAGAAACATTTTTGTCATGTAAAAATAAACATTAACCTTAGGGTTAAAAACTAGTTAGTACACTTAGAAAAATGAAAAATTAAAAAACAAGTATAACAAAGTACTCATTCGTTTGTATCCCCTTAGGATAGTGACCATTACTATACAAGTTGTTTCTAATAAATTTGAGTTATTGTTATCTTTTCTGAATACACATACTTAAATTTTGATACTTAACAAAACATATTTGAAAACATTAGTTGTAATTATACTCTTAAGTGTAATTTACATAGTATAAAGTATTAGTACTTTTTTCTTTTTGGAAGAATCAGAATGGATCATCAATACACCACTGTGGCCTTGTGATAGACTGGATGTACTCAATCGACATAATCTGCTCTGTACAATTGCACATGAAATCTTAGCCAAGAGCCTTTATAGACAGACATTTGAAGTTTTGCAAAATCTACCAGGTTTTCAAAATTCTCAAGGTATGTTTTTTAAAAGCCTCAATTCTAATGTCCATCTGGTGTTTAAATAAGAAACCATTCTCCACCTGTTTTGGTTGAGTTTTATATTCCAGCATATATTTTTAATGAAATTATTTTCTGTTAAATGTGTTCTCTGCAAATTCAATATGTTTTTCTTTTTTCTTCCTCTTTTTTGTTTTTTTTTTTCTGTTGTTTTGTTTTTGTTTTTGTTTTTGTTTTTCAAAAGCAGAGGTGCTTACCTTTGGGTTGTCAGCCATTCCCTCCCTCAACTGTTTTCGTCAGTCCCCTTTCCCTCTCTGTCAGGTCAGCAGCAAACAATAATGACCCAGCAAGTTTTGTGTCGTAAAAGAATTCATTGCATTAGAATAATGAAGAATACTTTTTCTTTTATTACTTAACATTAAATACAGAACTTAGTTTCCATTACCTTGGAACATAGGAAAATATGAAATAAATGGAAGAAATGACAAGTTCAAAGAAAGGGAATATTAATGTGGACAATAGTAGGTAGTGTTCTCGAATCCTGACACTCAAGTTTTATATAGACCAGAGGGGGTCCATGTTAAGGGAAACACGAGCAAAAGCTTTGGATCAAAATGAACTGAGTAATGGTTTCAGAGTGGCAAGTTGCCACTTCATGAGAATGTTAACCTGAGGGCCTCCCACAGTGCTTTATCAGAGTACGTGTTCTAGGAAAGTTCCATTGGTGGAGATGTTTAGGAAGAGACTAAAAGGTAAGGAGATTAACTTCTTGCTCAGGCCTGGATCACTAAAGGATGCTACAGATGAAGTGATAAAGACCAAAATCTAGGTCATAGATTGAACTGACAATACAGGGAATAAGAGATTTCACAGTCTCCAAGGTGACTTCACTTTCTTCTAAGTGAGGAATTGAAAGAACGATAAATACCTAATAAAGGATTTGTTTTTAATTTGAGAGAGAATATTAGAGGCGGTGGTTTATTTTTAGTCATGGGAAATTCAGTCTGAGGTCTGAACTGTAGACAGTGCAAACAGAACTGTGCAAGTCATTCATTTGGGAGAGCAGTCGCAGGTGGAATCACAGACAGCGGTGTTAATGTAGCCTCTGCAATAGTTGTCAAGCTTCCTTTTTTTTTTTTTAAAGCATAATTTATTGTCACCTTCGCTAACATACATGTATACAGTGTGCTCTCGGCATCAGGAGTGGATTCTCGTGATTCATCACTTACACACAACATCCAGTGCTCATCCCAACGAGTTACCTCCTCAGTGCCCATCGTCCATTGTCCCCTGCCCCCACCTCCCCATCCACCCTCAGTTTGTTCTCTGTATTTGAGAGTCTCTCACGGTTTGCTTCCCTCTCTGTTTGTAACTTTTTTTTTCTCTACTGTTCCCCCATGGTCTTAAGTGTCTCAAATTCCACATATGAGTGAAAACAGGTATCTGTCTCTGCCTGACTTACTTCACTTAGCATAATACCTTCTGGTTTCACCCACATTGTTACAAGGTTCCTTTCTTATTCTTTGTTCCAAAGTAAATGAAGGAGGTTTCTTTTGTTGAATGCTTGTTTCTTAGAGAATATATGATTGCATTTTAGCGACTGTGACTCCCATAGTGGGTAGGAAAATCCCAACAGGAGCAAAGGGAAAAGAAAAGTAGTGAGAGAGGGAAGATTGAGAGACTAAGATAGATTGATTTCATTATATCCTTTTTGTTTTCCAGAAACTGTGGAGGTCTCACAGTACAGCCTTCTTTTTAATAAACTTCTAGATGCCTGTATAGAAAGCAACAGTCTTGGTATGTCATCCTCCGTGGCAGACTTCATGATTTCAAAGAACATCCCTATTGAGCTCTCCTTTCTTAGAAGATTAATTACTTCTTTGGGAAGGAGTTGTTTATGGCTCAAAGCCAGAGCCTATTACAAAAGTAAGTTGCATTTTAAAAATTTATATTTGAAATTTGGTTTTGACTTCGATTTTCTAACCAAGAATCCTTGCATAATGTCTATGACTAGGCATTTAAATATGTAAAAGGAGCAGTTGATACACAAAGATAATGGTGGACACAGATTTGTTCTCTCTTTTGAAACGTGTTCTTTCTTGTTTCTAATTACTATATCTTTATTTCTTTGCACGTTAGTATGCCCACTTGAGGGTGCACAAAGGAAATAAATGAAAGAATTTCAACCAGTTGACATAGCTTATAAATATATAGGAGTAAAACAATAGGAATATTTATATATTTTATTCATCCCTGCTATATCCCTGATCTTTATAATTCATAAGTTCGAATATTTGATAGCAGGCCACATAAGAAGTACAGAGGCTGCCATTACAATGAACATGACACATAGGTTTTTCACGTGGTTCCTAGTAAAAGAACTTTATTAATCTATTTACAGTTGTTTCTCTCTAACCAATAAGCCTGGAAAACTAATGCTTTCTCTAGTCCCAGCCACCTCATAGGTATTTGCATTGGAAGTAATTTCATGTAGAGTCGAGACCCAGAAAACACTTCTGCCTTCCTGCACTAGTTTGTCCCAAATTTACGTTTCTATCACTGCCACGTACCTAACAAACATTCGAGTGCCTACTACATGTCCCCACTGTGCCAGATGTGCCAAACATGCCAGCCACCCCTGCCAGCCCAGAAACCTCTCTGAACTTGGGAGTGTTTTTCACACTATCAGCCGTTTAGCAGGTGGTAACTTTTCCCCAATGAAATAGGAAAGAAAACATTAGCTTACATTACAGGTGGTAAGATGAAGTATTATTTGATAAAATTTTCATTTCAGTTACATATATCCATGTATGTGTACCAGGTCAATATGTAAAATGTACCTCTTATTGTAGGTTACAATCAAAAGAAGTTTTAAAAGCAGAATTTTTTTAGGGGCACCTGGGTGGCTCAGTGAGTTAAGCGCCTGACTCTTGATTCAGCTTGGGTCATGATCTTACGTTTTGACGGACCAAGCCCCACATTGGTCTCTGTGCTGACAGCATGGAGCCTGCTTGGGATTCTCTCTGTCTCTCTCTCTCTGTCTCTCTCTCTCTCTCTCTGCCTCCCCCCTCTCAAAATAGATAAATAAAATTAAAAACAATTTTTTAAAATGATCAGAAATTCAGAGGAAACGTAGATTTGTTTATTCATAAACACCTCATTTCAACTTATGTTTCAACTCCTTATACTATTTCCCTGCAGATTACTACAAATCATACACACAAAGTATATATATATACTACTTTTTGCTGTAACTTCTTTATTTTAGTTTTTAGTATCAGTGGGGTTATTTATTTTCAAAATAATTGTGCGATTTGGGGACCATGCCATAGAAGGTGTTTCTCTGCCATAGGAACAAAACATAAACTTGGAAACAGTTAGATGAGATTTCTATGAATCTCTGTTTCTTAGTTGGAAATAAAATTCTGTTTTAAAGCAGCTAAACTTAATCATTTGTAAAAATTTTTATTAACAATTTTATTGAGATATAATTCAAATTCAGTTCACCCATTTACAGTGGTCTTAAGGTATTCATAGTTCGTGCAATCACACTGAGTGTGAAGCCTGCTTGGGATTCTCTCCCCCCCCCCTCTCTCTCTCTCTCTCTCTCTCTCTCTCTCCCTCCCTCCCTCCCTCCCTCCCTCCCTCCTTCCCTCCCTCCTCCCTCCCTCCCTACCCCCTCTCTCCCTCCCTCCTTCCCTGTGTCTGTCTCCCCAACTCACGCTCTCTCTCTCTGTCTCAAATTAAAAATGATAATAATAATTTAAATACATCTATGCCTAATTTCATATGCAGTGAACTACTGGGACTTATGCAGGTTAGGTATAGGGCTAAGAGTATTTTTGGTATTTTTAATATGCCTGAGTTATAAAACGAAAAGAGTGATGTATACTCACCAATCAGTCTTCAAAAACATCTTATTACCTGACAATGCTGACATTTCAGATATCATTGGAACTCTCTAGGTTTATCTTCACACATAGTTCACACTCTAGAAAAGCGTTATAATTGGTCCAGTAGTACTGGATTTTAGGCTGATGGCTTTTTCATCAAGGCACTTGTTAAGACTGTGCTGCCAATGCCTTTGTTTTGCTTTTTTAAAAAATATTTTGTATAGCTTTACTGAAATAATTTCACATACCATAAATTTCAGCCATTTAGGCAATGCATTAGTGTTTATTATATTCACAGAATTGTGTAGCCAACACCACAATCTAATTTTAGAACATCTTCAGCACCTCCAAAAAGGAAACATATTAGCATTCCCTGGATGCCTCCTGCTGACCAGACAACAACTAATTGACTCTATTTCTGTAGATTTGCATATTTGGGGCATTTCACATAAATGAAATCCTTCAATGTGTAGTTTTTTATGACTAGCTTCGTGTAATTAGTGTAATATTTTCAAGGCTCATCCTGTTATAGCGTGTATCAATACTTCATTCCTTTTTATTGCTGAATAATATTCCATTGTATGGGATTATCCATCCATCCTTTGATGGACATTTGAGTTGTTTCTAGTTTTTAGTTATTATGAATAACACTGCTGTATTCACATACAAGTTTTTGTGTGGACATATATTTTTATTTCTCTTGGGATCAAAGTGGCTGGCTCATATAAATCTGTTTTTAGCATTTTAGGAAACTGCCAAATCTGCTTTTCCAAAGATGCAGTATCATTTTGTATTTATATACCCACTCCCCAAATTTGAGATTTCCAGTTTCCTCACATCCTCACCAACACTTGTTACACTGTGTTTTTTATTTTAGACTTCCTGTGGATATAAAGTGGTATCTCATTGTGGTTTTGGTTTGCATGATCCTAGTGACTTTTTCAAGTACTTATTAGCCATTTGTGTATTTTCTCTGGATAAATTTCTGTTAAATCCTTTACCCATTTTTTTCTTTGCACATTTTTTGTTTTTTTTTATTATTGAGTTGTAAGAATACATGCACATAATATACATATATATATACATATATGTACATATACACACACACAACACACAACACACACACACACACACACACACACACACTCTGGATGCAAGTCCCATGTCAGATACATGAATTTCAAATATATTTTTTTTCCAGTCTGTCAGTTGTCTTTCACTTTCTTAATGGCTTGGCTCTGCTTTTATTTTAGAACTAATCATAAAGAAACTGTCCAGGGACAGTAAAGTTGCCTTCCTGATGCTCCTGATTTGTTCTCCCTAGTCCTAAAAATACTGATTTTCTCTCAGCCAAAAAGTCAGGAAGGGGAGATGTTAGTGTGTCTTTCCAGTATGTTTCCCTCCCCTAAAACTGAATAGGAATATTTTTCTTTTCATATTTGCTTTTAGAGGAAAAATAATGTTGGTAAATTTCTACTCAGTTTGTTATTTTTTGTTTTCCTCTTCCGGTCAGCAAAGTAAAACAAGAATGTATGTAAATTATACCTATCAATAGTCAGAAAGTTAATGAGTCAATAGTATGTTAATCCTGCAAGCGACCTAGGGAGTGGAACTACCTAGTAGTTAGGAATCCGAGATCTGGAGTCAGAGGCTGGGGTGATTGCCAGAGCCCTTCACCTAATGTAGGAGTCAGTATACCTGATTTCAAAGGTAGTACTGTCAGTTAAAATGAGGGAAAACTTATGTGTTTATGTTTAACACAGGTACCTGGCACATAGTAGGCCCCCAAAGATTAGCAGTCATCATCCACATTAGATTTCTTGAAGAAACTTACTTTTTTTTTTTTAATATTTACTCATTTTTGAGACAGAGAGAGAGAGAGTGAGAGAGAGAGAGAGAGAGACCGAGACCTCCAGTGTGACTGGGGAAGGGGCACAGAGAGAGGGAGACCCAGAATCCGAAGCAGGATCCAGGCCCTGAGCTGTCAGCACAGAGCCTGGTGCGGGCTCAAAAGCCCAAACCTTGAGATCATGACCTGAGCCAAAGTTGGATGCTTAATCAACTGAGCCACCCAGGTGCCCCTAAAGAAACTTATCTTAACACAACATTTTAAACAAATTTTACATACAGATTTAAATTGGTTTCAGTGAAATATGACAGTATAATATTGTTTATATACAGTTTGGATACCCCAAGACTTCAGGGGTTTTCCGTATAGATCATTTGTAATAAGCACCTAAACAGTTTAAAAGTTAAATCTCTTTTCTTGAAAAGTAAAATTTTTAGAACATTACTTGGTGAGTATAGCTACAACACATTGACCATCTACAGGAAAGATACATATTTTAAGATATGTATTTTATTTTCATATCTAAATAGTGCTTAGCTCAATGCCAGATATAGAGTAGGAACAGTACATGTGTTTTTTCCATTTTTATTTTATTAATTTTATTTATTTTAATTTAAATTTTAGTTAACATACAATGCAGTATTGGCTTCAGGAGTAGAATTTAGTGATTCGTCACTTACATACAATACCCAGTGCTCATCCCAACAAGTGCTCTCCTTAATGCCCATCACCCACTCACCTCCCTCCATTATCCCTCAGTTTGTTCTCTTATTGTTAAGAGTCTCTTGTGGTTAGAACAGTAAATGTTTATTATACAAACTATAACAGCAGTATAAATAAGTGCTAAAAAATAGTATAATATATGTGACAAAATCTTCAAATTATAATTTCTTTTTTTCTACATTTTGGATTCATAATTCAAGATAGGCAATAATTACAAATCTGTGTAGCTGCTATTAGACCAGATCCCATTAAAATAAAACCCAAGTCGCTATTCTGGTTTTTTAGTTATTCTAAAATTATGTTGTATTGATTGACTGTGGCTTGAAATAAATGGTCACTTGCCACGATGAGGCTCAAAAGTCATTTTTAGGAGAGTTTTTTAAATATATATTTTTACTTCATACTTAATGTTTCAAAAGTATTTTACAAAGAATAATTTCCCATGTATTAGGATAAGCTCACCACCATATAATTTGTATAATAAACCTACTAATGTGAAGAATCATTCTATGATGTAAGTAGTTATCACCTGTGGATATTTTGGAAATCTAGTTTTTCACTTGTTGGGGTTTAATAAAGTTTGATCTGTTATTTGATTTCCAGGTGCTCTTTCATTAGGTTGCTATCCACCATTGGAGGGAAATTTATACCGAAAACTTCTACTGATTCCTTCTTATTTATCTGAGATTGAAATGCTTTTAGCTATTGAAATCTTCCTGGTATCTAATGCTAGTAGTATTCAGAGTCCTGGAACTTCTACACAGATGCTGCAGATAGTTTTGAAAAGGTTGGTTGATATAACTTCTAACTGCATGCTAAAAGCAGATCATTACACCTGCCCTAGGATGTAAATGTTTATCTCTACTTTATATTTTGTAATACATATTTTATATATTTTTATGCATAAATATTTTCATATATACACAAACACATTTCTACACACGTGTGTGTGTATATATACACATACATATTCATATATATGTATATACTTGTGTTTGTATGCATTTACAAATTTTGGTAACATTTAAATTGAGAAAGGATTTGACCTGAGACTTAAAACGAACAAGCTGATAGCATTTAATAAACACGTTAACAACTCCAAAGATGCTGTTCAAAGAGATGGGCCTTCTTTAGGTATGTATCTTTCTTGTGCACTGATGGTTTTGAGATAGGTATCTAAGTTATTTACCTTTTTGGTCAACACAGAAGATCTAAGAACCAGGTCTAAAAGGAAAATATGTGATAGTTTTTTGGTTCAGTCAAGAATTTGGTTCAGTCAAGAATTCTGTTGAGGGGCGCTTGGGTGGCTCAGTCAGTTAAGCATCCGACTTTGGCTCAGGTCATGATCTCACAGTCCGTGAGTTCGAGCCCTGCATCAGGTTCTACACTGACAGCTCGGAGCCTGAAGTCTGCTTCAGATTCTGTGTCTCCCTCTCTCTCTCTGCCCCTCCCCAACTCACACTCTGTCTCTCTCTCTCTCTCTGTCTCTCAAATATAAAATTAAAAAAAAATTTTTTTTAAGAATTCTGTTGAAAATAAAGCCATCAGCCTAGTGCCTACATTTAAAGTGTTACTAATGCATACAATTTAGCGGTTGGACCAGACTGGTATCTCTTTAAATAATTTTTTCAAAGTCCCAGAATTTAGACTTACACCACTCCCAATTTCTTGTTAGCCTATCCAGGAAACTAATAAAGATCTCATGGAACTCCTGTTTTGAGGGTTTCTTGACAAGAATTTTGCTTCAGTTTAATGGTATCATAAACCACATCATCAGATTGGATATTCTATCTATCTGTCTATCTATCTATCACTGTGTATAAATTATCCCAAAATGTAGTGGCTTAAAACAGCAAACATTATGTTAGTTTTTGTGGGTCAGGAATTTTGGAGTAGCTTAGCAGTATGGTTATGGTTCAGAGTCTCTGAGGTAGTGGGTCAGGAGGTAAAGTCACCTACCTGATGGCTTGACTGGGACTGGAGGATCTGTTTCCTAGATGGCTCACTCACGTGCCTGTTGCCAGGAATCCTCAGTTGCTTGCCGCATGGGTCCTTCCATACATTCCTTGAGTGTCTTTATGACACTCTGAGTGAGTGATCCAAGAGAAAAAAGACAAGGAGGAAGCTGCAGTGCCTTTCATGAGCTATATCAAGAACTGGGAAGGCTCTGAATTTTACCCTAATTGCAGGCTGACAGTGTCCTGGATCCTAGCATAAGACGTAAGACTCTTGCTTGCACTGGAGACAGAGCATGTTATTACTTACGTACAGCAAGCAGTATGATTATATGCATATCTGTGTCTCTGGTTTTGCTCCCAAGTCCCACAGAGGGGCCCTGGTGGATACCTGCACAGGTACCGGGCCCTCTTACAGAAGAGGAATCTTGAACTTTGGGGAACCTAAGTCTCTTACTATAAATGATAAGCATGCGTGCCCTGTTGCTCTGCAGGGAAACACCATCACTATCTTGTAAGGCTGTAAGCAAACCTATCGTTTGCTCCAGAGGGAGGGCCTATCTTTGTCTTTCAAGGTTGTTCACTATATAAACATCCTTGAAATTCAGAACAAGAGGTAGTTACTGTCTCAGTCCTCAAAACTTCCAGAAATTTAGGGACCCAGGAAGAATTGTCATTTGATAACCTAGTGTCCAGAGTTACACACTGTCATTTCTGCTTTGTTCCATATGTGATAAGCAAGTCATTTGTTTAAGGTTTTATTTTTTAAATAATCGCTACACCCGGTGTGGGGCTTCAACTCACAACCCCAACTGAGCCAGGCAGGCACCCTTATCCTATATGTGATAAACGAGTCATTTAATCTAGCCCATACTTAAAGGGAGGAGAATTATGAAATAATTTATTTTAGGTCGACAATTTTTTAAAAACTCACTAAATTAGCTTTATTGATACAGGTCTTTTCTGAGGGCCTCCTTGTTTACTACTATGCACTATACGTGGCATGAGGCATCTTGGCTCCCCATCTTCCTAATGAGGGTTTGGTTTTCTCAGGACTCCCCACACATATGCAGCCTTTTTATTCATTGTTGAACTTGGTTGCTATTTGTGACCTCAGTGCAAATTAGTGACATGCCTAGATCTTTAATTTTGTCCTAACCAATACTATTTTCTCTTATTGTCATCAGCATACTGAGCCTTGCCTTACTATACTAACCTCTCTCTGAGAGAACCTATGCATCTTTAGACTTTCAGAAAGTGCACATAGTTGGCATATGCCCGGTCTACCAGATCCCAGGCACCAGTTTCTAAGCCAGAATGTAGCAGAAGGTGCCTGACCAGTCTTTCCTCTCTGTGACAAGTTTCTGTTCTAAGTTGAAGTCCTCACTCCCACCACTCTGTACCATACTAAGGTATTGATGTGGGTAGGCTCACTCTTGGACCTTGCTGTTGGGTCCTACAGGTGCCAAGAGCAGGATACAGTGAACATAAAGAACAACTGATGCCTAATGTAACAGCCACATCTCTATTTTAAATACTTCCCACTTCAGGGACGCTTGGGTGGTTCAGTTGCTTAAGCTTCTGACTTCAGCTCAGGTCATGATCTCTCAGTTCATGAGTTCAAGCCCAGCATAGGGCTCTGTGCTGACAGCTCAGAGCCTAAAGCCTGCTTTGGATTCTGTGACTTCCTCTGTCTCTGCTCTCCCCACCCTCAAAAATAAGTAAACATTAAAAAATGTATGTACTTCCCATTCCCTATCCCTTATGATAAACAGCCATAAGGTATGAATTTTATGAAAGTTGGAGACTGGTAAAAGAGTTATTAGAAAAGTAAGTCTGAGCACTTAGTGAAGAATTTTAAATCAAGACTAAATAAAATAACTGGAAATTTAGTAAAGGTACATAGCGACAGTTCCAAATGTTAGCTACCTATTACGTATATGCTTATAACTAAAAATAGCTAATATCAAGGTAAAACATATGACCATTAGTAACTCCAAACTTGATTAAACTCAATGTTTTTGTACATATTACAATAAATAGTTACGCAGTTATCAATTTTCAAAATACAAAGAGGTTATTATCTGTGTTCTAGATTAGTGTTTTTCAAACTGTGGGTTGTAGCCTATTTGGTTGGTGAAATCAGTTCAGGGGATTGCAACGTTATTACAAAACTAAGAGTAGAAAATAGAGTACATTGTCATAAGGGTAAGTCTTGTTTTGTGAAACTCTTATTTCCATTTTGATGTGGAGGGTATACACCGGGTCACAATATAAAGTGTGTTTCTTGCTGTGTGTTATGTTCAAACAAGTTTGAAAGGCACTGTTAGAAGAAAATAGTAAAAAGATTCTTATAGCTTAGTACCAGGAAGGGCAAAGTACTGTCTTTTGGAGAAACGATAGAACTCCTTTTTAACAGTTTCTGACTTCGGGAAGTGTTCACTTTGTAGATGTGAAGAAGACAAATCTCGGAGTAAGGATGATTATCAAGCTGCAGTGGAAAGACTAATTATGGCTGCTCGTATATCGGACCCAAAGCTCTTCATTAAGCACATGACCGTCAATGTTAATAAGGAACAGGTTTATAGTTTGGAACATTGTTCTGCCCTGAAATGGTTGAAAGAGAATATGAAGTGGGCTGGAAAGGTTTGGCTTTTCAATAACCATTAGTTAATAAAGGCTTTTTTTTTTTTTAAGTTCAAGTAATCATTGTTGAAAATAAAAGGCAATAAAAGTAAAGACAATTTTCACTATATTCAGCTTTTGCCCTTTATTGGTTTATAGTAAGTTAATAGTTTCCAAACACTGCCAGAGACCAGCTCCAGCAACCAGGGGTTCCCGAAGGAAGAACAGCGTCGGTGAAAATAAAACTAAAATAAAAAACTGGAAAATAAAAAACTAAAACTAAAATAAAAATGGACACAGACAACAGCGGTGTGTTGAACTGGCCAATTTATTGTACCAAACGTGGCATTATATATGCTAGTGATTTCCTTGTAGCATACGTCACTATGTTTTTCTAACATTACCTAATTTTGAAAATGTTTCTATGTATCATCACCCAATAAGGAATAACATGATTGTTTTCTCATAACGTTCCCTCCTGCCCTTTGCTTATTAATTTCTTTCATTGTTTTTATTATGTATCTACGTTTATCTATAATCTATAAAGTATTTGCTTTGCGGTTTTCATGAAAGGTCACTTATCTCTCAACACCTCAAGTGGAACAGTTAGAGGGACACAACCTGTTAGTTGTTTCCCTGAAGCATTCGTGGTTTTGAAGAACAAAAGTGTTCGCCTGGGTCCGAGGTGCCAGGAAGAGGGCCAAGAGGGCCTTAGAAACCCACGCCTTATACATTCTCAGAGAGACAATGCACCTAGGAACCAATGAACCATTCTGTACTTTAACCGACTAGGTTCAGTCATCATCTGGAATGCCTCCTGGGCGCCAAGTGGGCCTAGGGATTAGAGTGACCTGTGTCTATAGATACACTCCTTAGTTGCCAGAGTGGGGCTTTCAAATCCATGTCTCTCCTATACAGGCCCTCTTTGCTGGCAAAGGTACGAGGCTATCCTTCCTATAAGTAGAAGAGTCTCCATGGGGAATGGCAAGGGCTAAACGTAAGGCCGCACATTTCTTGCGGAACCTTATTTTCTTTCCTACTGGTTCTTTTCCCAGAGGGCCTGCCGAGGGCAATTCCCCAACAGACAATACCCCAGGTAGTTTTAAGGCCAAATTACCTAAAAGCGGGAGGACAAGAAGCTTCCCTGTCGGCGGGTGCCTTGCAGTCACCAATCCGTCCACAGCCCGGGCCCTGCCACTCAGGCTGGGATAGCTCGGCTTCCAGCAAAACACAAAAAAATTTGAAGTATGCAGATGGTTTACCCACACAGAAAAATGACTTTTCAAATTACTTTACTTCTCTTTAACTTAGGTAAACCTAAATGTAGTAAATCCCTATTTATTCTGAAATCCAAACAATGATAAATCACAAACTGAATATAGTGCAGCATTTAATGAGAGGGGGATATAAAAGGGAAGTACATGAGGAAGTCACTGGAGTTTAAAGATAAAGCTTTTGGGTATGAAATAATGTATACACAGTCCAGTCTCTAAATCCTATTCTACATCTGTAATCTAGAATCATAAATACTATTGAAAGATGATTCAAACACTAAAATTCCAGAGCACCTTCTAAGTTATACCAAAAATTTTTAAATTACCCTCTGAGTAACTTTCCTTTATTGTATCTTCGAATACTACATGTATTTTGAAAATCTGTAATTTGTTACATTAGGTATGGCTAAAGAAAATAGTATTTTAAACAAGTATACCACAATCTAGATACCCTAACAAGTACTATTCCTAACCACCTTAAGAAGTTAAAACTCCTTTTCTGAAGTCCTCCTCAAGATCTGTAGTACAGTCATTGTCCAAGGTGATCATTCTCAATCCTTGATTTGATACTTTAAACCATAATTTAAAATCATTTAGAGAAAAAGTCTGAATAAGGTGAATAATAAACTGTGACTAGGAGAACTGAAAGTATTTCTTAAAGTTCTCAAAATATGATAATAGCATCACTGGAATAAGTGCACCCTCCCAAGACTAAAAAAAGTTAAATCCTAGCACTTAGCAAAATGCCTATTAATGTGGAGAACAAAGGGGGAAAAAATTAAACTTCCTAATCACTTACAGCGTATTGACAAGTACTTGAGGAAGACAGCAACCTTCCTCCAGGATCTTAGCTGTCTCAGTGTTAATACTTTGCTAAAGGCAAAAGGCAACCTTAGCTTGACAGTAACCTGACCCTTTAGATCAAAGATCCTTTGGAAAATCCCTTTGGAAACTCTCTACCCATCCCCACCCCCACCTCCCAAGATACATGTTAGCAATTATCCTCCAAGCACAGGGCGCACTGGTACACATCTGAAGGGTCTCATGACTAAGGTTTTATAGACCATTGTAAATGACCTTTTCCTAACAACAGCTTGCCTCTCAAGGTGCTGGAAAACCTGCTTCCAAATTCCTTAGAGAGTTACACTATACCTGACCCCCTCCCAACCTGAAAGTCTATTATCAGCCATTCCTCACAACTGCAAGTGCAGCTCTTTCTGCCCAGGGTCCTGTGCTTCAATACACTCACTTTTTTGCACTGGAGATGTCTCAGTTCTTTCTTGACCATTTGCTCCTGGACCCCAACATTTCACATCACCTTTTACCATATGATAGGATATGAAATGAACACTATCATGAACAGGGTAGTGGAAATGAGGCAGGAGATGTCAAGAAAAATGCCCACTTGTCTAGTATGAAAAAACCAGGTGACTATAACTACCATTACTTAATTGCGGCACCTAGGAAATAGATTAGGTTTGGAGATTACTACCGTTAAGTTTAAGGTGCCTTTGGGGACAAGTGGAGAATGCTAAGTGGCCGCTTATAAATTAGTCTTTCCTATAAATGGAAACTGAAATGCAAAGAGCAACACTGTTTAGATGCTTGTGGCTAGGATGCATTTGAAAGGATTAAAATGGCAAAGAGCATAAATTAAACTTTAAAAAATTTTTTTATTTTAATAAAAAAAATGTTTTTTTTTTTATTTTGAGAGAGACAGAGACAGCGTGAGTGGGGAAAGGGCAGAGGGAGAGGGAGAGAGAATCCCAAGCAGGCTCTGGGCTGCCTGCACAGAGTCCGATTCGGGGCTTTAACTCAGAAAACCACCGATCATGACCTGAGCCAAAATCAAGAGTGGGAGGCTTAACTGAGCCAAGCAGGCACCCTGTAAATTAAGCTTTTAAGAAAAAATGGGATTGGGGCGCCTGGGTGGCTCAGTCAAGCAACCGACTTCAGCTCAGGTCATGATCTCACTCACGGTTTGTGGGTTGGAGCCCCATGTTGGGCTCTGCGCTGACAGCTCGGAGCCCGGAGTCTGCTTCGGATTCTGGGCCTCCGTCTCTCTTTGCTCCTCCCCCATTAATGCTCTGTCTCTCTCCAAAACAAATAAAAAACATTTAAAATAATTTTTAAAAAAAATGGGATTGAACGGAATAGATTACAAGTGGCCAGGCCCTTTCTAAGGACAAATCAAGAGCCCTTATGGTCCTAGGGTTGGAAAAAATGGAGGAGCTCCTTTTTGCTTCTGTCAACAGTGCCAAAGAAAGGGAAAAGAGCGTTTGTTGCATTTGCCTAATTTCAGTTGTTGCTGTTTCTAGGAATAATCGAAGCCAAAAGAGCAAAATAAAGCTAAAATCCTAGATGAATAGTTTAAAGAGGCGACGGTGACGGGAGGGCAAGGGGGCGCTTCAAGTTTGAAAAAGGTCAGATATCGAAGGGACCAAAGTCAGAAAATGCAAGCTGGAGAAAAGAAATGTTTAAAAATTAGCTATGTTTCTATATGGAATGCCAAAGGGCACACGTTAATACCTTTAAAACCTGGTACTCCCCACTGAGAGCCGACCTAAGGCATCAGCTCCGAAAGCGCCAAGCGCGTTTCACAGGGCCAGCCTCCCCCCGCCCCCCACGCTCCCAGGCCGCCCCGGTGGGGGACGCGGGGCGGGAGGGCGGCCCGGCGCATGCGCGCCCCCCCCCCCCCCCCCGCCAGTCCCCGCTCCGGGTTCCAGCGCGTGCTCGGTCGCCCTCCGCTCCCCGTCCAGCCTGCCCTGCTCCGGTCAGGCCCCGTCACCTGCCACCCAGTCATTTTCTGACTCCCTCCGGCCTAGTCCATCAGGTCTTGGAGTGCTCATTCGCGTCTCCCAGTGCTTTCCGGGGAGGGCGGAGCTCCGTCCCGGCCGGGCGGTAAGAAGGCGGAGGGGCAAGGGTCTCAAGAGGTCCGGGGACCCCAGGCCGGTGACCTGGGCAGTGCTACCAGCGCGGGGCTGGGGACCGCTCGGGGTTTCCCCTGCGTCCCGCTGCGCGCAGGCGCTCAGGGAAGGAAGGCCGGGCACGCGTCGGCCAATGGGAGCGCGAGCTCGGCGCCGGCCAGACGCCGGACTCGCCTCGAGCGACCCGTCGCGGCTGGCGCCGGAGCGACGCGCGCAGGGGTGCGCGCCCGGCTGCGAGTTCAGGGACGGGGGCTTGGCGAGCACCGCTGGTAGGAATTTGTCAGCCTCTCCCCCAGTGCGGCGGGTGGAGGTAGGAGCGCCGGGCCCCGCGGCGCGCTCCCGTTGCCAGGGCTGGCCCTCCGCTGCGCATGCGCCCCCCGCCCCCGCGCCGCCCTGCGGGAGGGACCGCCCTTCGCCCTGGTACCGGGCGGTAGGTGGAGCAGGTCTGAGGAGTCGTTGGCGCTGGGCGCTGGGCCGAGCTGTAAGGAGCAGGAGGGGAGGTGCGCCAAGTGGTACCTTCGGGCCGCTCGGCACTGAACGGGCGCGCTCAGAACGGGCGTCTGGGCGGGCAGCGTGCACAGTCACCTTAGGTCGACGCGCTAACTCTTGAACTGAGGCGTTGCCAGGGCCGGGGGTACCTGCACCGCACCTGTCTTAACTTGTTTTGAAATGAGAAGCCAAAGAAGATTTAGGTTTGCTTCCGGCAGTATATCCCCGAAGCCCTTTACCTTATAGGAAACTGTTGTGATTCAAACCTCATAGCCAGAGACTTGGAAACTAAAGAGTCTACATGCTTTGCTCTTGCTGTAATTTATTAATTTATTTAATGGGACTTGCTGCTTTTGCTTTTCCTTTACCTTTTTCGCTTTCCTGAGTAGTCAACTGAAAAGCAATGAAAAATTGCTTTTATTCCTCCTTGACAGAGCAAATTGCTTTTAAACCCTTGCAAAATAGTAAGATAAGTCACAGTTTAAATGAGAGAAGCCTGGGGATATTAAACTTTGTTAAAATAAGTTACTTTCAAATAAAAATTATGCCAAATGGCCAAAAATCAATCTTAGGGCCTTTATTTAACGAACATTGTTACTGTTACTGTATCAGGGGTAAGCAGAATAGTTTTTTGTTTTTGTTTTTTAAACAACCCATAATGTGGCTTTTCCACCAATTTCGATGATCTCTTCCTACCACATTTGACCTGAAACTGCATAGGTTTAATGCCTCGGTTCGCACAGAGTTTAGGTTAAGGTTAGAGAAGTTTTCATTTTACGAAATAAAAGCTAACATCACTATTAAACGGATGACAGAGGCCATTTTCGATGGACTGTAAATAAATTGTGACCTTCCTCATCTTCCACCTCCGTCCAGAGTTCACCATCTCCTTGGAAAAGACCGTCCAACTCCCCTCTCCCATTCTACCTATTGTACCAGAGAGTGTCCCATAATGCTCTGTGCGCGGCTGTATTATTTCATTTTCTATATTGTTTTATAATTATCTTTGTCTATTTTTCCACTCTCTCCCTCTTTCCTACGCTAAAATTTTGGACAAGTGGATTGTCTTAATGTGTTTTTTGTTTTGTTTTTTTATTCCCAGTACTTTGCATAGAGTCTGGCACATAAGAACATGGTAAATGCCTGTTGAGGAATTAGGTGAATTAGGGACCCAGAGTGCCTCTGAAGTCCGAAAAATTAGTTATTTTGTAGCATGCCTGAGGCCTTTTCCAAATGGAAGAATAGTAGGCAACGGAAGAATTTATCTGGAGACAAAACCCTGCGGTTGACCTGGGTGTCCCAGGCTTTCAGACTATTTATCACTAGCAAATGAGTGCACCCAACTCCACTCTGAAGCAGATTTTCAATCTGCTAAAAATCATTTGACTTTCTGGGTAACTAAGGCCTAAGAACCACAGATCTAAATCTTCTTGTCGTTAGCAATCACATTTCTCATAGTAAATTAAAAAGTTGACATTGCAGTTATCAAATCAGGCCCCCTATGATTTTGTTTTCCCTAGGCCTGTTTATCTCTGACTAAAGTGATGTAATTGGGTTCTTGGTCTTGCAGAGATGAGAACTGATCTAAGATCTGTGCCACGTGAAAAGACAAGCAGCCATGCCTGCCAACCGGCTGGGTTTTAACCTTGTTTCTGATGAGGTTTTAGGATGATGGTGGGGTTCATGGGGGTGCAGAGCCGATGGACAAGAAAGAATTCTTGAAGACGTCTTTGGTGCAAAAGTGATTTTATTAAAGCACGGGGACAGGACCCCAGGGCAAAACGAGCTGCGTTGGGGTTGTGAAGAATGACTGGTTATACACTACGGGCTTGGGGAGGGTAAAGTCCTGAGGCAAGTTTCCAAGGAGACTTTCATATGCTAAAGACTCACAGGATCCTGGAGATGTAGGTCTTGTCCAGCTAAGGTTGTTTTTCCCTCTAGCAAAGCATTAACATTAAGACCCTGGGGAGTTCCTGGAGAAAAGTTTTACTCTGCCAGCCTCAAATATTTGTCAAGTGGGCTGCAGGTTATAAGGAAATTCAGTTTTTTCTGCCATTTCCTTCTTGCCTTTGTTCCCCCCCATCACTATGGAGGGAAGGTGATGTTGGGGCTCCAGGAAACAGTCTGTAGGTTTCTGGAGATTAGGCTATTGATAAGATTGCCTTTTCTGGTAATTTACTAAGATTTGTTAAGTGAGGGAGACTCACGTCCTGTATGAATGCAATCTCTATCATTTAACCATTTGTTTTCTGTCCTTGGGCAGCCAGGAGTGCCTGAGAAATGCCACACATATCCCACCTGGGGGTGGGGCGTGGTAATGCTCACTTATACTTTGCCCTCAGCCTGCCTTATGCTCCCTCATCATTTCCAGTTAGAACTGTTTTTTTTTTTTCCTTCTTAAGAAGTGGGTAAATCATACAGAAAACAACTAGTTAAAACAAAACTTAAAATTATTTGACTTTTCCGCTACAGCTATCTAGAGATTTTTCCCTAAGGTTGTGTTAAAGAAGTTTTTTTAATGAATTAAAGCTTAAAAGTTTCCTGACAGACACCTGGGTCCTATAAAATGATGACATTAGGGTTCCCTAAACATCAGAATCCTAAAGGCATGTTAAAACAGACTGCTGGGCCCCGCCCAGTTTTTGATTCTGCAGGTCTAGGGTGGGGCCTGATAATTTGCATTTATAACAAATTCCCAAAGATGTTCTTCCAGCTTTGAGAACCACTGCCCTAAAGGTTGTTTGCTGTTTCTTTTTCTTCTCTTAATTTTTTTTTTAACGTTTATTTATTTTTGAGACAGAGAGAGACAGAGCATGAACGGGGGAGGGTCAGAGAGAGAGAGAGGGAGACACAGAATGGGAAGCAGGCTCCAGGCTCCGAGCCATCAGCCCAGAGCCCGACACGGGCTGCGAACTGAGTCCGTGAGTCGAACTTTTTATTTTCAACAGAATTCTTAAAAAAAATTTTTTTTTAATTTTATATTTGAGAGACAGAGAGAGAGAGAGAGACAGAGTGTGAGTTGGGGAGGGGCAGAGAGAGAGAGGGAGACACAGAATCTGAAGCAGACTTCAGGCTCCGAGCTGTCAGTGTAGAACCTGATGCAGGGCTCGAACTCACGGACTGCGAGATCATGACCTGAGCTGAAGTCGGCCGCTCAACCGACTGAGCCACCCAGGCGCCCCTTTCTTCTCTTCTCTAATCCCTGCCCTTCCAGAGCTGACTGCTGATCCCACCCATCATGATCAAATTGTCAGCCTACTCTTCAAGCAGAGCTTATGGAAACACTTAAAAACACTCCTAGGACTTCCAGGGGAAACCACGCATTTCCTGTCCTGTCTGGTTCAACAGAACCAGAACACATATTTTTAATTTTTTCTAATGATTTAAATAGGAAACAATCATTTTAGGGTAATAATTAGGTTGAGGGTATATCGGAATTAAGTGGACATTTTATGTATATAGGCATTTTCCTATAGAAATATGAGTTGGCCACCATTGATGGGGGCAGGGGAAGATTTTTGGCCAAAGGAAAAGAAGTCCCTCCATCTCCCAGTTGAGAAAACCACTTTATTCATTAAAAAGGCAGTTCCCACAGCACAATATAATTTTATTATACACACTTAAGTTCTCTCTTTTTTTTTTAAGAGAAATACTCCTGTGAAAACTTGTTTTTTTATTACTTAGCAAATGCTAACTTTATTTGTCTTTGAATAACAAAAATAAATAGCCATATTTATTTGTTCTGATAGATTCAATTTTTTCCCTATAGTTTGTAAACTTAAATCATTCATTTGTGATTTTTGACTTGTGTCTAGCCTTGCATTGTATTTTTTAAGACTTTCACATATCCTTATCCTTATTTTCCAATCACAAAATTTGTTTTTGGATAAAATGTTGTATTTAACTACATGTTCTATCTATATGTAAGCCCTTAGGAGGGGAAAAAGGAATTCTGCAGAATTTTATGAGCCCCAAATTATCTAATGATAATAGATGTCATATAAATTTTCTATTTGTCAGATGTTGCTAATGCTTTATGTATTTTATTTAAGATTCACAAAATCCTAACACAAGTAGCCCCTACTTTTATACATAACACACTCATTAAAACATGTACAAAAGTTTGATGTGGGATTCCATATCCAGAGAACTAAAAAATAATTGTAATATTCTAGATTACATTTCACCTTTTAGAAACAGTCTGTAATGAATATTTCCAGCATTTTATATGTGTCTGTCAACATTTTTTCTTAAATACACAGTGAAGATAGCTTTAGGGAGCACCAGATAAAGGACAAATGATGATACCTGTATTTATTGTTTCATTTGTATTCAATTTGTTAGTCTTTATTGCTAGCACTAGAAATGTAATTCTTTTGGGGCACCTGGGTGGCTCAGTCGGTTAAGTGTCTGACTTCAGCTCGGTCATGATCTCATAGCTGATGGGTTGAAGCCCCGCGTCAGGCTCTGTGCTGACATCTCGGAGCCTGGAGCCTGCTTCAGATTCTGTGTCTCCCTCTCTCTGTACCCCTCCTATCTCTCTCTCTCTCTCTCTCTCTCTCTCTCTCTCTCTCTCTCTCTCTC
>NC_064810.1:155176110-155249305 GCF_023721935.1 Panthera uncia
CTCTCTCTCTCTCTCTCTCTCTCTCTCTCTCTCTCTCTCTCTCTCTCAAAAATAAACATGAAAAATTAAAAAAAAAAAAAGGAAATGTAATCCTTTTGATAAAGTAAAGACAACATTTAATAAAATACTTACGGAATTAACATTTCCACAGTAGAGTTTCTGACTAAACCACTTCTGTCTAGCAGACAGTGTTAGCTTAAAGTATTCTCTCAGTTAATGAAAATTTTTAAATTTTAAATTAAAGGGCAGTTTGGGGTGACAGTGCCTATTATACAGGTGTTTCTGCTGTAAGGATATGTACACATTCCTGGAAATCCTGACATTCTGTAGGATAATACATTAAAATAACAGGGGTTATGAAGAAAAAATATATACCACTCAAAATGAGACGTGTGGAAGTCTCCACCTTTTTCATCTGCACCAGCAGCTTTCCAGATTGCTTGATGTAGTGAAAAACGCAGGGATGCTTGAAGCCACTAAACATAAGCTTAAATCAAAGGAAGGAAGTCCTGGGGGATTTTCAGGTTTTGTAAGGTCTTTACATACAGCTGAAGCCACTGTAATTGTAGAAAGACCACCTCTGATTGCTCTAAACCACTTACATGCTGGGAAAAAACTTCACAAGGTGTAACATATTTCCCTTATTCACCAATTGCACATAAGCTAGTTCACATTAAAGAAACTTTTTTTGTAGCAGAACAGACAGTTCTTGTGTTACGGAACCAGGCAGGAACGCTGGCAGAAAAACAAAGCGGCACTCGGCGATCTTGGTGGATCAGAGATTTATTTAACACTGGCAGGCTCAGAGGAGACCGTTTCTTCAAAGACCTGAGTGCCGAACGCAAGTGGGGAGGCTAATTTGTAGTTGTCCGCTTCCATATCTGTGGGGGTTTTGTGCGCGCAGCAAACAAAGGAAGAAGAACCCGGAGGAGGTGTCTATAAGCTAGAGACCAGAGTCTGTTTTAGCCCTGTCGGCCATCTTTGGCGTACTTTATTCACTTCTCCAACATTCCCCCCTTTGATGCCTTTTAACAAAAATGTTTAGTAGGCATCACCTTTCAGTTTTACAGGTTGGTACTCTCGGAAGGCTAAGATACGTGTGCAGTAGTTTGGCAAGCAAACAGCGTTTTCAATAAAACCATGGCATTCAGTATACAGGGGCCAATGGATACAAGTTATGGAGAGGAGGGCCCCCGCCAGGGCAGGAAGCCAGGATGCCCAATCCCTGAGATCCCATCCTTTCCATTGATTTTTTCCTGTTGTCTACGTTAAATTCTTTCCTTGAGTTCCTTAACCTTAATTATAACTATTCCTGACTGGTTTATGAAATAGCAACATTCCTCCCTCAGAAAGATGCAAGTCCCTCCTTTTTCTGAAGTGAGGAGGTTGAGGGCTTGCCTGTTTTGGAGGGTCACTGCTGCCAGAGAGTTTATTTGGCTTTGTAAAGTTACCAGAGAATCTGCCACCTGTTTGTTCCACGTCTTCATTTAGCTCTTGAGATGGTCTATGGTAGAGTCCTACAGATGAACCTATGCCCCCTATTCTGGTTCCTATTCCTGTCGCAATTCCTGCTCCTATCAGAACAGGTAGCAAGACTGCAGTTTGGCCTGGGACTTGGGGCTAAAGGCTGTCAGGAGCTGATCTTCCGTGTACATGGATATCTCTGGGGTTAGGAAGACGGAATAACATATCTGAGTCCACTTGGCCTCTAAGCATCGGTAGGCCGAACTAGAACACAGATAGAACACCCCAGGGGTTGAACACAGGGTTGCATTCCTCTCTAAGGTTATATTTCTTCCGCATAGGGAGGTACTGTTCATACCTTCAGGGACTGTACAGATTAGATTGTTGGCATTTGTGAGACGGACCCCAGTGACCAGGGGTCCAATTAAGACAGAGGTGTTGGTTTTGAGATTTTCAGGAGCTTCCCAGGTCAAAGGGATAGGAGTGGCTAAGTAAGCCTTACAGCTGAGGGGCAAGCACATCCAGCAGGTTTGGGTGTGATTATCTATTTTATGGAGGACTTGTAGAGTAGTGTTGGCCCGACGCTGGAGTAGGGAAATGGTAAGCATCTGATTGAGGGCTGAAAGGTTCGCACCTTGGTAGGCTGCCGGGGGAGTGGTCGCCTTTATGGCTTGTATTACCCTATCCTGGGTATCCTTTATAACCTCTTGATGGGTCCTGTCTTGCACCCCTCCCCCATCCGAGATTCCCCTATTGAGGAAAGTAAGTGTAGCAAGCTCGCTTCCCTCTCTGGAGGCCCTTGTTGTGACATGGGTTCCTGACATTTTGGGTTATCTCTACAGTCCAATACTTAGTCCTTGGGGCACTGGGTGACTGACAGAGAGTGGGTGTTTTTCCCTTGTAGCAATCTTGTGGAGGCAGGTGAAGGCACTGAATGCCCTTGACCCCCTTATTGTCATATAACAATCCTAGAGGCAAAGTGGGTAAGCGGCAGTTGTGAGGGTGAGAGAGGCTATCATAATATACAGGCAATACCTAATGGCCCTCCCATCCAGAGGAGGTATGTGAGACCCAGCATGCATCTTTTGTCCCGTGTCCAGCTTGTTGGTGCAGTCTCTATCAGCCCAACAGTAAGAAGTAAGATCAGGGCTATGACACCAATAAGGGGCAAGGGCTGGCAGAGTTGCATCCAGACCCCTGGGCTAGGTTCGTGCGTTGATTCTTCAAGCTTCTGCCGTGCGCAGGCCAGCCAGCTTCTGGGGTGTGGCTGGAGCAGGGCTGGAGGTCTCAGGGACAGTTTCCCTTTTGAGGGTCAGTTTAAGTGGGTTGACTGGATCTGGATCACTTCGCCAGGTTGTGGGTTCTTCTGAGTTGGCCTTAACTCTGGAGTGATGGACCCATGGGGTGACACCTGAAACTTGAAGGGCTGCAGGAGTTGTTAGAATAACAGTATGAGACCCAGTCCACTGTGGTTTAAGAGGTTCCCTCTTCCAATCTTTGACCCACACAGAGTCTCCTGGCTGAAAGGGGTGAATGGGGGTCCCTAAGGAAATTGGGGCCCTCTCTATGGTATATCTCTGTAACTTGTTTAGGACTGCCCCCAAGGTCTGGAGCTGTTCTCTTATTCCCTTGTCTCCAATCTGGTGTAGGTCTCCTGGGAGTTTTCCTAAACATGTGAGGGGGTCGCCCACATAATAACTCGAAAGGGGAGAATCCTAGTGCCCGAGGTGTGCATCGGGCACGCAGGAGGGCCAGCGGTAGTAAATCTGGCCATGGGAGATTAGTCTCTTGGTGGAACTTAGCCAGGGTTTCCTTGAGGGTGCGATTTATCTGCTCTACTTTTCCCTGAGCTCTGGGGTCGGTAAGCAGTGTGCAGTTTCCAGGTAATGTTGAGGGACTTTGTCAGGGTTTGTATAATGTCTGCCACAAATGCAGGTCAATTATCACTGTGTATGGTTAAGGGTAGATCAAACCGAGGTGCAATCTCCCGTAGAAGAGCTTTGGCCACCTTGCGACTTCGTTCCGTTCTGGTCGGGAATGCTTCGACCCATCCCGAATATGTGCAGATGATTACAAGAAGGTACCTGAATCCTTTATTTGGTTGTATGTCAGTAAAGTCCACCTCTAAGTCTTCAAAAGGGGCGGCTCCCATCATTTGCATGCCAGGCGGGGGCCATGGGGCAGACCAAGCATGGTTTTGGTACATGTTACACATTGTTCACTGACAGCTCGGCATAATGCCGGCACCTGGCTGATATAGTAGTTCTTTTTGAGGAGGGCCTCCAGTGCAGTTTTCCCTAAGTGCATCAGTTGGTGATATTCCTTCACTAGGTGTTTTCCCATAGATGACAGGACAAAGATGTGTCCATTTGGCATGACCCACCAACCCTCTTCGCTTAGTGTGCCCCCTTCTGTCGAGGCCCAACTTCTTTCATTGTTTGTGTACAGGGGCAGGGAGGCTTCCCTGTGGGGCGCAAGAGTCATAGTGTAGATAGGAGCTTGTCCTGGGTCACCACAGGCAGCCGCTCCAGCTGTTTTGTCCGTCAGGCGATTTCCTTGAGTTATAGGGTCATCTCCTTTCTGATGTCCCTTACAGTGTAAGATAGCTACCTTGTCTGGTAGCCATACGGTCTCAAGAAGCTTTAGTATTTCTTCCTTGTTTTTGATAGTTTTCCCTGCAGCAGTAAGGAGACCTCTTTCTTTATAGATGGCCCTGTGTACATGCACAGTAGCAAAGGTATACTGGGAATCAGTGTAGATGTTAACTCATTTACCTTTGCTAAGGATGAGGGCTCGGGTTAAGGTGTACAGTTCAGTCCATTGTGCCGACCATCCTTCCGGCAAGGCCTTGGCTTCCAGAACTTTGGTGGTTGTGGTTACTACATATCCTGCTCTTCGGCTGCCCTCTTGTAAATAGCTGCTCCCATCGCTGAACAGGGTGATCTCTGGGCTTATTATATAACCTGGTCTTGGAGGTCCGGGCAGTTGGCATAGACTTCATTCACTACTTCGGAACAGTCTTGGTCGGGTTCTCCCTCCCCCATGGGAAGGAAGGTGGCCAGGTTTAGTGTTTTTACTGCTTCAAGAGCGACCCTTGGGTTTTTGTAGAGAAGCCCTTGGTATTGTGTCAGCCGAGAATTGGAGAGGAGACGATATCCTTGGGTGCTCATGAGGGACATGACCGCGTGTGGGACCTTAACATTAAGCGTTTGTCCCAGCGTGACTTTGTCTGCATCCTTGATGAGCAGGACTGTGGCTGCCAGCACTCTGAGGCACGGTGGCCATCCTGCAGCCACAGGATCAAGTTTTTTTGACAGGTAGGCCACTGGCCATTGCCAAGGCCCCATACTCTGAGTAAGCACTCCAAGGGCTATTTGTCCTTTTCATGTACGAAGAGGTTAACGGGTCTTTCTATGTCAGGCAAACCCAGGGCTGGGGCTCGTCCCAGAGCCGCTTTATTTCTGTGAAAGCAGCCCTTGCCTTCTCAGTCCATGCGAGGGGCCCCCAGTCTGGCCCTCCCATCAGGTCATAGAGGGGCCTCACTATGGCTGAGAATCCAGGAATCCAAATGCGACAGAACCCTGTGGCCCCTAAAAATTCATGCAAACCTCGTTTTGTTTGGGGCTGTGGCAGTGTGGTGATAACTTTCTTCCTTCCCGGTCCTAGTTCTCTTTTTCCTTTTGTGAGGAGGAAGCCTAAGTATCAGACCTGCTGCTGACAAACCTGTGCCTTTTTCCCAAGAGGGCTGGTACCCCGAGTAGGACAGGAACTGCAGGAGGGCCTTGGTACCTTTCATACAGTCTTCTTGGGTGTCGCTGGCAAGGAGGAGGTCACCTATGTATTGGAGGAGGACACACCCTGTGGTTTCCCTCAGAAAGTCTGCGAGGTCTGCAGCTAGTTCTTCCCCAAAAAGAGTAGGTGAGTTCTTGAAACCTTGGGGAAGTCGTGTCCAGGTCAGCTGCATCTGGCACCCTGTAACGGGCTCAGTCCATTCAACGGCAGACAATGGTTGACTTTGAGGAGCCAGGTGGAGGCAGAAGAAAGCATCCTTTAGGTCGAGGCATGTAAACCATTTGGCTGACCCCAGAATGAGTCTGGGGAGAGTATATGGGTTCGGAACCACTGGGTGTAAGGAAACAGTCACTTTGTTAATGGACCTCAAATCCTGTACTGGTCAGTATCCTCCTCCTGGCTTCTTGACTGGCAAGAGTGGGATATTCCAAGCCGATTGGCACTCAATTAGAATACCTGCTTCTCTGAGCTTGGTCAGGTGCTCTTGTATACCCATTCTAGCCTCGAGTGGAAGAGAGTACTGCCTTTGTCTCTGAGGTTGGGCTCCAGGGATCAGGTCAACAACGGTGGGGCCCCGACTGCAAGCTAGTCCAGGTGGGTTATCTTCAGCCCATACAGAGGGGAATGTAGGCCTGAATTCTGAGGGGCTACAGGGTAGGGCCTGTGCACAGAATAGTCTCCATTCTTCTTCCCTTGGCAGGGTAATCGCCAAGACCAGGGTTTCCTCCTGCTTGGGTTTAATTGGAGGCTAGTGTGTCCATTGGGTTCAAAAGTTATCTGGGCCCCAAGTTTGGAGAGCATATCTCGGCCCAGGAGAGGAATCGGGCAGTCAGGTAAGTAGAGGAACTCATGCCGCACCTTGTGACCCCCAGGTTCACATTGTCGAACTTGACAGAAGGGCTGTTGCATCACCTGTGTCCCAGTAGCCCCAAGTATGGTTGCCGTCTTTTGGCTTAAGGGCGCCACCAGGGAATTAACAACGGAGTATTCAGCCCCAGTGTCAACCATGAAAGTTACTGTTTGGCCTCCTACCTTCATTCCGACCGTGGGCTCATGGGGGCCAAGAGAAAGAGCCCAGTCCCCCTCAGTCTGATTCTACCCCGGCCAGACCAGTGAGGTTCTCGCCTTGAGTTCCTCCCGATATCGGCTGGGTTTTGAGAGCCCCTTCCGATTCGGACATTTGTTCTTCCGGTGTCCCTTCTCTTTGCAGTATGCACATTGGTCTTTTGCTGAGGGTGCTCTGGGCTTCCCGCCTTTTGGTGGTTGGGGTCTTCCTGTCTTTGCAGTGTCCATTTCTTTTAGTGCTGCTGCGAGAAGGGTGGCTTTCTTTTTTAGTCTTCTCTCCGCTTCTCTCTCTCAGCTGTGACTTCTCTGTTCATGAAAACTTTACTGGCGACCTCTATCAGCTGAGTGATATTCATTCCGGCAAAGCCCTCCAACTTCTGGAGTTTTCTTCTGATATCTTGGGCAGTCTGTGCCACAAAAGAGGTATTTACCATTTGTTGACTTTCTGGTGCCTCGGGGTCAAACAGGGTGTATACATGGTATGCTTCACATAATCTTTCATAGTAGTCTCTGGGAGACTCCCCAGGGTGCTGCGTGACTGATGATACTTTAGTCATGTTCATAGGCCTTTTGGCTCCAGCTCAAATTCCCCAAAGGAGGGCTTCCTGGTATCGTGGGATATGGGCTTGTCCTTCTGTGGTGAAATCCCATGTTGGGCGTTCTTCAGGCATGGCAGCTTGAGCCCAGACAGCAGGGTCATTGATCCCTGGAGGTGTGTGATCTTCTAGGTACTGTCATGTTTCTCTCATTCTTCTTCTTTTTTCTTCTGTATTAAACAGAGTACGGAGTAACTGTTGACAGTCTTCCCAACTCGGTCGGTGGGTCTGGAAGAGGGACTCCATCAAGTCGACCATTGCTTGTGGCTTTTCAGAGTATAATGGAGTGTTGTGTTTCCAAATGAGGAGGTCAGTTATAGAGAAAGGTTGGTAATACATCATGGAATGGCTGGGCTGGGCTGTTCCCTCCTCATTCTGTCTTTCAGGCTCTCTCATATCCCTTACAGGCATTTGGAGAGCGTTAGGTCTGGGTCTGGCGTGCAGTCTGGCTGCTGGCCTTTGTGGGGGAAGGTTCTCCAGGTCTGAGAGGGGCAGGGAGATGGGCTGTGGTGACAATGGCGGCGGCAACAGCAGCAGATGGGACAGACAGACGGGGGAGGGGTTTAAAGTTCAGGGGCATCGGGGAGGGAGTTTGACGAGTCATAAGGAGGTGGAAAGACAAGATCTTTCTCCACGTCTCCTTTAAATATTAGAGGAGCGGTGGGTTGCTTCTTTGGTTCCCTGGGTGAGCGTCCAGATAAAATGGCTAAAACATTGCCTGGCTCTGCTTGCTAAGGATGAATCACACCCAAGGTAGGGGGTTTCGGGCAATTTCAAGCCAGGAGTCGATGTATGGAAATTGATCAGGGTGGCCTGGGTTCCCAGTGACTATTAGCCAAACCCACTGCACTGTTTGAGCATTTAATGTCCCTTCTGGGGGCCATCCTACATTGAATATAGGTCATTCTAGTTCCCAAAAGGTCCTTAACTTCCCAGGTGTCATTTTCACCCCATAATCACCTGAAAAATCCCTTTGTAAAATTTTTGGGCATGACCTCTAAAATCGTAGGCTTACTCTGTTTTGATCCCATTATTAATTTCTTTCTCATGTTCAGTGTCATAAAAGCAGACAAAGGGAGAGTATTTCCTCGGATGAGAGGACTAATCAGATACTCCTCTGGTCATGTTCCTGAGGGAAACTTTAGGTGAGGTTTGGCTGGAGCGGACTCAGCTTTGTGACTTGCTATCAGAATCAGATCCAATACTGCCCTAGACCTTATGCTCCCAACAGGACAAGGAGAGCCCACTCAGACTCCGTAGACTTTTGGGGACCTTAAGGGTGCCCGTCCGTGGAGCCACTAACTC
Organism: Panthera uncia; assembly: GCF_023721935.1. Lineage (NCBI taxonomy): Eukaryota > Metazoa > Chordata > Mammalia > Carnivora > Felidae > Panthera > Panthera uncia. The sequence goes on from NC_064810.1 coordinate 155,184,333, forward strand.
GAAATCGGCAAGGCTGGCTGAGCCACACATTCACACACACACACACACACACACACACACACACACACACACACCAGAGTCTATTACATTCCCTGCCACAAAATATTCTACCTGTGAGACCATTAAGGCCTTTGGGGAAGGTGGCTTTAGGTGGCTTTAGGTGGCTACCTTATTAGGTGGCCTAGATTTGAAATCGTTTTACTGCCATGTGCACCTTTTAAGGAAATTGCCTACTAACCAAAAAAGCAGGCAGAAAGCACCTAACTTTTAACCTGTAACAGTCCCACTGTTTTTTTTTTAAGTTCTCCCTAAATCTAGAAACCATGATGTGATGTTCAGATTTGTATTTAGGAACATTTTATTTTCTTTGGGGGAATCCGTTGTCCCATTTCTAAGTATTAATGTCCTTTATTAGTCATTGCTCAGTAGTAAATTTGCCGTGTGATTACAGACTGGACATTGAATATATAATTTTTCTGTACAACTGAAAACCAGTACTTTAGGTACAGAAACTTTTTTTTTGCCTTATTTTTTTATGGAAATGCTTCTAAAGCATGCAACATAAATTCTCTGCACAAACAAAAAATTCTCTGTATAACATACTTTTTGTTCCATGTTTGAAAATCATTAAGGGAAGACAGGAAGATGGCAGCATAGGAGGATGCTGGGCTCACTGCGTCCTGCTGATTGCTTAGATTCCACCCACATCTGCCTAATTTACCCCGCTAACCACCAGAAGACTAGCAGAACGGGCTCTCCAGAGCCAAGCTTAGACGAGAGGCCCACGGAAGAGGGTAGGAAAGGCGGAGAGGTGGTGCACGCTACACGGACTGGTGGGAGGGAGCCGGGGCAGCAGAGGAGCAGCCCGCCCGGCAATACAGAGCCCCCGAGTCTGGCTTGCAAAAGCGGAGGGGCCGGACAGAGTGTGCTCTGACAGCCAGTGGGACTTAACATCTGGAATGTTATAAGTCAACAGCTCTGCTCGGAGAGCGGGAGGGAGAGTTGTTGAGCCCCAGAGGACAGAGCTCAGCTTGGCGGGGAACAAAGGTGCTGGGAAGCGCTATCTCCCTTGCCCATCCCCCAGCCAAAATCCCAAAGGGAACCAGTTCCCGTCATGGAACTTGCTTGCACAGCACAAACACCCAACACTGTGCTTCTGTGTATCCATCCCTCCAACGGGTCTGCCTCCTTCCCAGTGCCGCAGGGCCCCTCCTGAAGCAGACCACTGAAGGCAAAGCGAGCTGAGCCTACCCCTCCCGCCCCTGTGCACCTTGTGGATCCACTGGCTAATACGCCCTTGACCAGATCCCATCAAAGCAGCACCACAAGCCTGGCACGGTGCAAGCAGCCCAGACAGGAGCCACACCACTCCACAGTGAGTCCTGCCCCTGGGAGAGAGAAGGTACACACCAGTCTGCCTGTGGCCCCAGTGGTAGGCTGGGGGCAGACATCAGGTCTCACTGTGGCCCCGCCCACCAACACAAGTTTCTCTGGACAGTACAGGGGAAGTGCCCTGTAGTTTGGAGCCACTCCAGGGAATACCCAAAATGACGAAATGGAAGAACTCTCCTCAAAAGAAACTCCAGGAAGTAGCGACAGCTAACGAATTGATCAAAAACTATTTAAGCAATATAGTGGAACAAGAATTTAGAGTAATAGTCATAAAATTAATCACTGGGCTTGAAAAAAAGTATAGAGGACAGTAGAGAATCTATTGCTACAGAGATCAAGAGACTAAGAAACAGTCATGAGGAGCTAAAAAATGCTATAAATGAGGTGCAAAATAAAATGGAGGCGACCACAGCTCGGATTGAAGAGGCAGAGAAGAGAATAGGTGAAATAGAAGATAAAATTATGGAAAAAGAAGAAGCTGAGAAAAAGATAAAAAAAAATCCAGGAGCATGAGGGGAGGCTTAGAGAACTAAGTGACATAATTAAAAGAAATAATGTACGCATAATTGGGATTCCAGAGGAGGAAGAGAGAGGGAAAGGTGCTGAAGGTGTACCTGAAGAAATCATAGCTGAGAACGTCTCTGAACTGGGAAAGGAAAAAGGCATTGAAATCCAAGAAGCACAGAGAACTCCCTTCAGACATACCTTGAACCGATCTTCTGCGCGACATATCATAGTGAAACTGGCAAAATATAAGGATAGAGAGAATTCTGAAAGCAGCTAGGGATAAACACGCTCTAACATATAAAGGGAGACCTATAAGACTCGTGACGGATCTGTCTACTGAAACTTGGCAGGCCAGAAAGGAATGGCAGGAAATCTTCAATGTGATGAACAGAAAAAAATATGCAGCCAAGAATCCTTTATCCAGCAAGTCTGTCATTTAGAATAGAAGAAGAGATAAAGGTCTTCCCAAACAAACAAAAACTGAAGGAATTTATCACCACTAAACCAGCCCTACAAGAGATCCTAAGGGGGATCCTGTGAGACAAAGTACCAGAGACATCACTGCAAGCATGAAACCTACAGACATCACAATGACTCTAAACCCATATCTTTCAATAATAACACTGAATGTAAATGGACTAAATGCTCCAACCAAATGACATAGGGTATCAGAATGCACAAAAAAACAAGACCCATCTATTTGCTGTCTACAAGAGACTCATTTTAGACCTGAGGACACCTTCAGATTGAAAGTGAGGGGATGGAGAACTATTTATCATGCCACTGGAAGTCAAAAGAAAGCTGGAGTAGCCATACTTATATCAGACAAACTAGGCTTTAAATTAAAGGCTGTAACAAGAGATGAACAAGGGCATTATATAATAATTACAGGGTCTATCCATCAGGAAGAGCTAACAATTATAAATGTCTATGCGCCGAATACTGGAGCCCCCAAATATATAAAACAATTACTCATAAACATAAGCAACCTTATTGATAAGAATGTGGTAATTGCAGGGGACATTAACACTCCACTTACAGAAATGGATAGATCATCTAGACACACAGTCAATAAAGAAACAAGGGCCCTGAATGATACATTGGATCAGATGGACTTGACAGATATATTTAGAACTCTGCATCCCAGAGCAACAGAATATACTTTCTTCTCGAGTGCACATGGAACATTCTCCAAGATAGATCACATACTGGGTCACAAAACAGCCCTTCATAAATATAAAAGAGTTGAGATCATACCATGCATACTTTCAGACCACAGTGCTATGAAGCTTGAAGTCAACCACAGGAAAAAGTCTAGAAAACCTCCAAAAGCATGGAGCTTAAAGAACACCTTACTAAAGAATGAATGGGTCAACCAGACAAGTAGAGAAGAAATTAAAAATATATGGAAACAAATGAAAATGAAAATACAACAATCCAGACGCTTTGGAAATGCAGCGAAGGCAGTCCTGAGAAGAAAATACATTGCAGTCCAGGCCTATCTCAAGAAACAAGAAAAATCCCAAATACAAAATCTAACAGCACACCTAAAGAAAATAGAAGCAGAACAGCAAAGACACCCTAAACCCAGCAGCAGAAGAGAAATAATAAAGATCAGAGCAGAAATAAACAATATAGAATCTAAAAAAACAGTAGAGCAGACCAATGAAACCAAGAGTTGGTTTTTTGAAAAAATAAACAAAACTGATAAACCTCTAGCCATGCTTCTCAAAAAGAAAAGGGAGATGACCCAAATAGAAAAATTCATGAATGAAAGTGGAATTATTACAACCAATCCCTCAGAAATACAAGAAGTTATCAGGGAATACTATGAAAAATTATATGCCAACAAACTGTACACCTGGAAGAAATGGACAAATTCCTAAACACCCACACACTTCCAAAACTCAAACGGGAAGAAATAGAAAACTTGAACAGACCCATAACCAGCAAAGAAATTGAATCAGTTATCAAAAATTTCCCAACAAATAAGAGTCCAGGACCCAGATGGCATCCCAGGGGAATTCTACGAGACATTTAAAGCAGAGATAATACCTATCCTTCTCAAGCTGTTCCAAAAAATAGAAAGGGAAGGAAAACTTCCAGACTCATTCTATGAAGCCAGCATTACTTTGATTCCTAAACCAGACAGAGACCCAGCAAAAAAAAAAAGAGAACTACAGGCCAATATCCCTGATGAATATGGATGCAAAAATTCTCAACAGGATACTAGCAAATCAAGTTCAACAGCATATAAAAAGAATTATTCACCATGATCAAATGGGATTCATTTCTGGGCTGCAGGGCTGGTTCAACATTTGCAAATCAATCAATATGGTGCATCACATTAAGAAAAGGTAAGAACCATATGATCCTGTCAATCAAAAGATGCAGAAAAAGCATTTGACAAAATTCAGCCTCCTTTCTTAATAAAAACCCTCGAGAAAGTTGGGATAGAAGGAACATACTTAAACATCATAATAGCCATTTATGAAAAGCCCACAGCTAATATCCTCAATGGGGAAAAACTGAGAGCTTTCTCCCTGAGATCAGGAACACGACAGGGATGTCCACTCTCACCACTGTTGTTTAACACAGTGTTGGAAGTGCTAGCATCAGCAATCAGACAACAAAAGGAAATCAAAGGCATCAAAATTGGCAAAGATGAAGTCAAGCTTTCACTTTTTGCAGATGACATGATACTCTACATGGAAAACCCAATAGACTCCACCTAAAGTCTGCTAGAACTGATACATGAATTCAGCAAAGTTGCAGGATACAAAATCAACGTACAGAAATCAGTTGCATTCTTATACACTAATAATGAAGCAACAGAAAGACAAATAAAGAAACTGATCCCATTCACAAGTGCACCAAGAAGCATAAAATACCTAGGAATAAACCTGACCAAAGATGTAAAAGATCTGTATGCTGAAAACTATAGAAAGCTTATGAAGGACATTGAAGAAGATACAATGAAATGGAAAAACATCATGCTCATGGATTGGAAGAATAAATATCGTTAAAATGTCAATACTACCCAAAGCAATCTACACATTGGATACAATCCCAATCAAAATTGCACCAGCATTCTTCTCGAAGCTAGAACAAGCAATCCTAAAATTTATATGGAACCACAAAAGGCCCCGAATAACCAAATATCGAAGAAGAGCAAAGCAAGAGCCATCACAATCCCAGACTTTAGCCTCTACTACAAAGCTGTAATCATCAAGACAGCATGGTATTGGCACAAAAACAGACACATAGACCAATGGAATAGAATAGAAACCCCAGAACTAGACCCACAAAAGTATGGCCAACTAATCTTTGACAAAGCAGGGAAGACTATCCAATGGAAAAAAGACAGTCTCTTTAACAAATGGTGCTGGGAGAACTGGACAGCAATATGTAGAAGGATGAAACTAGACCACTTTCTTACACCATTCACAAAAACAAACTCAAAATGGATAAAGGACCTGAATGTAAGACAGGAAATCATCAAAACCCTAGAGGAGAAGGCAGGGAAAAACCTCTCTGACCTGAGCCGCGGCAATTTCTTACTTGACACATCCCCAAAGGCAAGTGAATTAAAAGCAAAAATGAACTATTGGGACCTCATGAAGATAAAAAGCTTCTGCACAGGGGCGCCTGGGTGGCTCAGTTGGTTAAGCAGCCGACTTCGGCTCAGGTCATGATCTTGCAGTCCGTGAGTTCGAGCCCCGCGTCGGGCTCTGTGCTGACAGCTCAGAGCCTGGGGCCTGTTTCAGATTCTGTGTCTCCCTCTCTCCCTGACCCTCCCCCGTTCATGCTCTGTCTCTCTCTATCTCAAAAATAAATAAACATTAAAAAAAAATTAAAAAAAAAAAGCTTCTGCACAGCAAAGGAAACAGCCAACAAAACTAAAAGGCAACCAACGGAATGGGAAAAGATACTTGCAAATGACATATCAGACAAAGGGCTAGTATCCAAAATCTATAAAGAGCTCACCAAACTCCACACCCGAAAAACAAATAACCCAGTGAAGAAATGGGCAGAAAACATGAGTAGACACTTCTCTAAAGAAGACATCCAGATGGCCAACAGGCACATGAAAAGATGCTCAACGTCGCTCTTCATCAGGGAAATACAAATGAAAACCACACTCAGATATCACCTCACTCCAGTCAGAGTGGCTAAAATGAACAAAACAGGAGACTATAGATGCTGGAGAGGATGTGGAGAAACGGGAACACTCTTACACTGTTGGTGGGAATGCAAACTAGTGCAGCCACTCTGGAAAACATTGTGGAGGTTCCTCAAAAAATTAAAACTAGACCTACCCTATGACCCAGGAGTAACACTGCTAGGAATTTACCCAAGGGATACAGGAGTGCTGACGCATAGGGGCACTTGTTCCCCAATGTTTATAGCAGCACTCTCAACAATATGTAAATTATGGAAAGAGCCTAAATGTCCATCAACTGGCGAATGGATAAAGAAATTGTGGTTTATATACACAATGGAATACTACGTGGCAATGAGAAAGAGTGAAATATGGCCTTCTGTAGCAACCTGGATGGAACTGGAGAGTGTGATGCTAAGTGAAATAAATCATGCAGAGAAGAGCAGATTCCATATGTTTTCACTCCTATGTGGATCCTGAGAAACTTAACAGAAGACCGTGGGGGAGGGGAAGAAAAAAAATAATGGTTAGAGAGGGAGGGAGCCAAAACATAAGAGACTCCTAAAAACTGAGAACAAACAGGGTTTATGGGGGGTGGGAAGGAGGGGTGGGTGCGTGATGGGTATTGAGGAGGGCATCTGTTGGGATGAGCACTGGATGTTGTATGGAAACCAATTTGACAATAAATTTCATAATAAAAAAAATAAAGAAAATCATTAAGGTCACATTCTGTATTTTTTGCAATTTTGCTGTTGGTGATTCTTTGGAGATCAATTCCAAGCTGACTCTGAAGTTACAAAACTGCTTTCTGTGATAAATGAGCTACTTTTCCTAGGAAATCTTATTCATAAGTGTTTAGTGTAACTTGGCTATTTGCCTCTAAAACACTTTTTGAGTCAAATTTGAAACAGCTAGTCTTTCCTAAATTCATTTCAGATTTTTAAATTATCTTTATGGTGTGCTTTAACTTTCAAAATTCAAAACATTTATTTCAAATCAGCTATCATAACAGTTTCTTTTCAGTGTTGTGTTTTAATGTCTTGCTTTTGAAAATGTGTAGGAGAGCATGTCCTCTGGATCACCTACATTATTCATTGGATGTAGACATTTTGATTTTATGAACTTCTAAGATATTGCTGCAAAAGACAAAACAGGTTGCACTGTTGTGTTGTAGACCGAGGTGCTTTGTGGTGTTTAGTAATTCTGGCTTTTCAAGGGTGCTTTTAGATCATTTTATGCTGAATAATGGATATTGGTTAGAGCATGGTTGTGTATTTCATCTGTTTCCCATCTGTATTCTTAGATGATCATATGCCTCTCAAGTATTATTCCTCATTTCTTACCCACAGTTTTAGCTCATTTATTAGTATCTTTGCCATTAAATTGCATAAATTTTCTTAATAATATAAAAAATGAGCGCCTGGCTGGCTCAGTCAGAAGAGCATGTGACTCTTGATCTCACGGTTTTAAGTTCAAGCCTCACATTGGGTGTAGAGATTAGTAAAAAATAAATAAATAAACTTAAAAAAAATAATAATATAAAAATGAATTCATTATGTGTGAGTGTGGTAAGCTGTTTCTTGTTGAGCTAAATTGGGACTACAGTCCAGGAATGTCTTTGGACAGATATTCCAGGGTTAGGGTCCTGTCTTAAATACTGAGTGAACAACCCTCTTTCCTGCTATACTCATTTTCTTCATTAAATTTGAATGTTAAAAGCATTGATTAAAAAAAATTAAGAATGTATGCCACATGTTCATTGTAAGAAAACCAGGAAATAAAATTAAAGCACTTAATATCTTACTACCTACAGGTAGCCAGTTAAAGATTGGATATGTATATCCTTCTGGTCTTTGCAAGCTTTGAGCCTTCTATCTGTGTCATCTTAACTAAGATTAGATTATTCTGGTTACTTCTTGAGAAAATTTTGTGAGAATTCAGTCCATCACAGATTGCACTGAACTTTTAGATAGTCCAAATGGTTCTTTTTCCTCCATTTCATCTCAGAAATCTTCAAAATGGTAGGAGTATCTCCTGTATCTGTGTATTTGTCTCAAACAAAATATAAAGGTAGATGGTTAAGTAAAATCATCTTTTTAAACATTGAAATGAATATGTCTAACAATTCTGCATTCCAGAGACTTTTGCCACACCAGTTAACCAGAAAGTAAAGTATACAACAAATAATTGTTGTTTGAATACGTAAATTTTTCAAGGTAATTCTTGATTTGTCTTTAAAATACATATTTCTGTCATTTTATTAATGGCAGATATGCTTCATTACATTACCTTGGTTCAGGTATATTAACTACATCATGAAAATATTTTTTAAACATACTTAATGCTCAAGATTTGATGGAATAGGACTTTAGCCATGTAATGGTTTGTTTGAGAGAATAATGCTGCTGAACAGATGCCTGGAAGAGTGGAATAATAGGGAGTAAGACAGCTAACAGCTTGATAATAGGGAGAAAAAGAATGTTTTACTTGGTGATTATTGGGTGAATAGGGCATTTCAATACTTATTAAGGGACTGCTCATACGATTTTTTTTCCTCTTAGGATTTTTTTAAATCACTATGTCAGTTGACATGCATATCATACTATAGTTGAACATCTTCCTATTATCTAAATTGTTGGAAAAGTTCATGTGATTAAAATCTTCCCCCTTTTATCTGCTTACCTTTTAAAAAAGTACACTATTTTTTAGAGCAGTTTTAGGTTCACAGCAAAATTGAGCAAAATATAGAGTTCCCACATACCTTCTGTCCCTGACACACAGTCTTCCGCACCTGCATGGTACGTTTGTTACAGTTTGAACCTACAGTGACCTACATCATTACCACCCAAAATCCACAGCTTACATTAGGGTTCACTCTTGGTGTTGTACATTCCATGGGTTTTGACGAAAGTATAATGACGTGTGTCTGCCATGGTAGTACAGAGAGTAGTTTCACTATCCTAAAAATCCTCTGTGCTCCACCTGTTCATCCTTCTCTCCCTCCAACCTCTGGCAACCACTGAACTTTTTACTGTCTCCATAGTGTTGCCTTTTCCAGAATGTCATATGGTTGGAATCACACTGTACATAATCTTTGTAGATTGGCTTCTGTCACTTCAAGTTTCTTCCACATCTTTTCATGGTTTGATAGCTCATTTATTTTTCTTTTTTAAAGTTTTAAAAATTTTATATTAAATTTATGTAAACTAAAAAAAGGACAGCTCATCCATTTCTTCCCTCCACCCCCACCCCACCCTTTGCAGCCACCGATCTGTTCTCTGTATCTCTGAGCTTGATGGGTTTTTTCTTTTTATTTTTTTTTTAGATCCCACACATAAGACAGGTCATATAGTTTTTGTCTTTCTTTGTCTGACTTATTTCACTTTGCATATGATCCCTGAAGTCCATCCATGTTGTTGCAAATGGCAACATTTCATTCTTTTTTATGGCTGAATAATATATTCCTCTGTGTGTGTGTGTGTGTGTGTGTGTGTGTGTGTGTGTGTGTACTACAATGTCTTTATCCATTCATTCAACCAATGGACACTTGGATTGTGTCCATATCTTGGCTACTCTAAATGATGCTTTAGCAAATATAGAGGTGCTTTTATCTTTTTTAATTAGTGTTCTTGTTTTCTTTGAATAACCAGTAAAGTAATTACTGGATCATATGGTAATTCTATTTTTCATTTTTTGAGGAAACTCCATATTATTTTCCATAGTGATTACACCAATTTACATTCCAACCAACTGTGTACAGGGGTTTTCTTTTCTTCACGTCCTCACCAACCTTGTTATTTCTTGCCTTTTTTATAATAACCATTCTAACAGGCGTGAGGTGATATCAGATTGTGGTTTTGATTTGCATTTCCCTGAAATCAGTGAGGTTGAGCATCTTTTCATATGTCTGTTGGCCATCAGTATGTCTTTAGAAAATGTCTATTCAGATTTTTTTAATCATTTTTTTTAATGTTTTTATTTATTTTTGAGACAGGGAGAGACAGAGCATGAACAGGGGAGGGTCAGAGAGAGGGAGACACAGAATCTGAAACAGGCTCCAGGCTCTGAGCTGTCAGCACAGAGCCCGACGCGGGGCTCGAACTCACGGACCGCGACATCATGACCCGAGCCGAAGTCGGCCGCTTAACCCACTGAGCCACCCAGGCGCCCCCAGGTTTTTTAAATCAGATTGTTTGTTTGCTATTGAGTTGAGTTCTTTATACATTTTGATATTGGCCCCTTATCAGATTTATGCTTTGCAATGATTTTCTCCCATTCAGGAGGTTGCCTTTTCATTTTGTTGATGCTTTCCTTTTAGTTTGATATTGTCTTGTTTATTTTTGCTTTTGTTGCTTTTGCTTTTGGTGTCATATTCAAAAATATCATTGTCAAAGAGCTGGCCATTTTTGTTTTCTTCTAGGAGTTTTATGCTTTTAGGTCTTATGTTCAAATCATTAATCCATTTTGAATTAATTTTTGTGTATGGTATAAGACAGGGGTCCAATTTCATTCTTTTGTATATGTCTGTCCAATTTTCCCAGCATCATTTCTTGAAGAGAATGTCCTTTCCCCATGGTATAGTCTTGGCTCCTTTGTCATAAATTAATTAACCATATATGCATGGGCTTATTTTGAGACTCTCTATTCTGTCACATCAATCTATATGTCTATTTTTATGTCAGTATACTGTTTTAATTACTATAGCTTTGGAAGCTTCTTCCACATCTTTTCATGGCCTGATGGCTTTTTTTCTTTTTAGTGCTGAATAATATTCCATTGTCTGAATGTACCACAGTTTATCCATTCACCTTCTGAAGAACATCTCGGTTGCTCCCCAGTTTTGGCAATTATGAATAAAGCTTCTTTAGACATCTGTATGCTGGTTTCTTTCTTTCTTTCTTTTTTTTTAAATTTTGGTTAACATACAGTGCAGTATTGGTTTCAGGAGTAGAATTCAGTGATTCATCACCCGCATACAACACCCAGTGCTCATCACAAGTGCCCTCCTTAATATCCATCTAGCCTATCTCCTACCCACTTCCCTCCATCAACCCTCAGTTTGTTCTCCATCATTAAGGGTCTCTTGTGGTTTGTTTCCCTCTCTCTTTTTCTTCCCCCATCCCATATGTTTGTCTATTTTGTTTCTCTTTTTTTTTTCTTGGTCTGTTTTGTTTCTTAAATTGCACATATGAGTGATGAAATCATATGGTATTTTTCTCTCTGATTTCTTTCTCTTAGCATAATACATTCTAGCTCCATCCACATGGTTGCATTCTTTCTGATGGCTGAGTAATATTCCTACGTGTGTGTATACCACATCTTTTTTATCCACTCATCACTTGATGGACATTTGGACTCTCTCCATAGTTTGGCTATTGTTGATATTGCTACTATAAACATCAGGATGCATGTACCCCTTCAAATCTGTATTTTTGTATCCTTTGGTAAATATCTAATGGTGTGATTGCTGGGTTCTGGGGTAGTTCTATTTTTAACTTTTTGAAGAACCTCCAATATCCATAAAATAACTTACTGGAGTTTTGATTGGGATTGCACTGAATCTATAGATTTAATCTATTGTCCTATAGATCAAGTTGGAAAGTAGTGATATCTTGACAATATTGAGTCTTCCTATTCATGTACATAGGATATCCATTTATTTAATTCTTTGATTTCATCATCAATTTCACAGTTTTACTCATAGATCTTGTACATATTTTGTTAGATTTATGGATAAGCATTTCATATTGGGAGTGGGGGATGCTAATATAAATGGTAATTTTTAATTTCAAATTCCATTTGTTCATTACTTGTATCTGCTTAACTTTTTAGGTGATTAATGGATGGCTGGCAGTTGATGTATATACATATATTCAGAAATGTTTTGCCACCTGAGACCGGTGAGAAGGTAAGCTGTGTGGTCCAATCTGTAAATAGTGTGGGTGGGGGTATCTGTTATGCATTTGGATAATTTTAATTTATTTTTATTTTTCAAATTCTAAAATTATATTATGATGGAGGACAGGAACAAAAAAAGAAAAGAAAATTCATATGAACATCCAGACCCTCCAAGAGTTCATTCAGGGCAGAAGCTGAAAAAAAATACCATGTTTCAGAATAGTTCAGTATGAAAAATTTAAGAGAAAAAAAGATAAAGATTGTCCTTAGCACAGTTTTTGTCATGTTGCCCTCAAGTCTATGCTGTCATATGGAAAACCACTTTACATTTAAATTGTATTTAATTGTATAGTAGGATCATTTGATTACTGTATTTGCTACTAATGATATATAATCTAAATCCTACTTCAAGAAAGGATTTGAGTTCAAATATATGAATTTAATTGACATTGTATAATAGACAAATATAGTATAATTGAAAGAGATCAAAAGCCCTGTAGAGAAAAAAAATCATATTAAAAAGCAGAACTGATTAAGCATCTGACTTTGGCTCAGGTCATGATCTCGAGGTTCGTGAGTTTGAGCCCCACGTCGGGCTCTGTGCTGACAGCTCAGAGCCTGGAGCCTGCTTTGGATTCTATGTCTCCCTTTCTCTCTGCCCCTCCTCACTCACACTCTATCTCTCTCAAAAATAAATAAACATTAAGAATTAAAAAAAAAAACAAAAAACCAGAACTGGTCAACAATTACTCAGACATCAAATTCAGTCCTGGCTTCTTGGTAGCCAAGTCAAAAAAGGGGAAAATATTGTTCATTTGGCTCAAAATATATAACTACAAGACAATTTGACCTGCTACATAAAAATATGTGAAGTTTTGGGTTTCTGAAACATACTTGGCAGTAATTAGTTCCTTTAAATAACTATTCTGTGTAAGTAAATAGTTCCTGTCAAAAGGAAGTTGTTTAGAGGAAACACTTTTTCCACCAAGTTGTAAATAACAAGGATTCTCAAACAAAGGGAGACTTTCTCTGACAGAATTCCTGACACAACTGTGAAGAGATAAGGGGGAGGGGGAGTGGCAGGGAAACAAAGTGACTGGGATACAGTGCCCTGAAAAACTGTTCTTCTGCAGATGAGGAGACATTCTTCATGCCACAGAAAGCCAGGCTCAAGTATTGTGTTTTCATGCTCTGATACAGGAGAGACCATGGGAGCCTGGAGGAATGAGTTCTGTAACATCTCATGGACCATTCCCTTCAGTGATGGTTGCCTCCTCACTCCATGCCTTTGACAGGCAGTGAATAGTAGTGGTTGTAGAACAGAGCCACGCTTTTCCAGCTTGTTTTTATTCCAGCCTTCGGAAAACAGCATTTTAATCATAATCCTTAAAATACAAGTTTCATAACAATAGTTACCCAGTGATATTTTGGGTTTTTTTTTAAGTTTATTTATTTATTTATTTAGAGAGAGCATGCACGCGCACACAAGTTGGGGAGGGGCAGAGAAAGAGATGGGGAGAGAAAGAGTCCCAAGCAGGCTCCACACTGTAAGCACAGAGTCGGACACAGGGCTCCAACCTGCGAACCTTGAAACCAGGAGCTGAGTTGACATCAGAGGCTTAACCAACTGAGCCTGAGAAAATATGCAGTGATATTGGGGCGTCTGGGTGGCTCAGTCGGTTAAGCTTCCGACTTCAGTTCAGGGTATGATGTCTCTGTGCTGACAGCTCAGAGCCTGGAGCCTGCTTGGGATTCAGTCTCCCTCCCTTTCTGCCCCTCCCCCTCTCACGCTCTGTCACACCTCTCTCTCTCTCTCTCTCTCTCTCTCTCTCTCTCTCTCTCAAAAACAAAACATTAAAAAATACGTATCCAGTGATACTTTCTATTGTGCACCCTCTCTTTTTTAATGCCGGTTCGTAGCCCAGTAAGTTGCTTTTACGGTGCGATGGATCCTGATGAACACTGCCCTGGAGTAACTAGAGTGCAAAGTCTTCGTTAATGAGAAATCGCATCCTATGCAAAGCAGATACCAGTGGTGACATTCCTTACCTCGCAAAGGCCCTGATCCCCTGACGGGTTGTTAATGGCTCTGCATTGCACTCAAAGCAGCTTTGCTCTTATAGGCAGGATAACTTTCCTTTTAGAAAAATGCAAATAATTTGACAGATCTCTCTCTTGCATAGTCTGTTCCACAAAAATTAGAAGGAAATTGTGCACGTATGTTTTAATGTACTCGGGATGCTTCCTCTAGTGCAGAGGTCAGCAAAGTATAGTCCATGAGGCAGAGGGGCCCACTGCCTACTTATGTGAGTGAAGTTCTGTCTGACCGCGGCCACACTCATTCACGTGCTCATTGTGGCTGCTTTCCTGCTATAGCAGCAAAGTAAGATAGTTGTAAGACAGGCCACGTGGCCTACAAAATCTAATCTTTTCCTCAATATCTTGCAATTTCAGATTTTCATGTGCTGAATCTGCTCAATTTCAAGCAGTATAGTATTGTTTTCCATTTACCTTTCCTTGATTGTTTTGTTTCCTTTCATTAAAAACCTACTATACATTCATTTAATGTACATTAAAAATAATACTTGGGGCACCTAAGTGTCCGACTTTGGCTCAGGTTATGATCTCGTGGTTCATGAGTTTGAGCCCCACACTGGGCTCTGTTCTGACAGCTCAGCGCCTGGAACCTGCTTCAGATTGTCTCCCTCTCTCTTTGCCCCTCCCCCGTTCACACTCTCTGTCTCTGTCTCTCTCTCTCTCTCTCTCAAAAATAAACAAACATTTTTAAAAAATTTAAAAAATAAAAACAATAATACTTGTGCCAGACCCTGTGCTGTGGTGGTTATAAGATACCCACTGAGCGGGGCGCCTGGGTGGCGCAGTCAGTTGGGCGTCCGACTTCAGCCAGGTCACTATCTCGCGGTCCGTGAGTTCGAGCCCCGCATCAGGCTCTGGGCTGATGGCTCAGAGCCTGGAGCCTGTTTCCGATTCTGTGTCTCCCTCTCTCTCTGCCCCTCCCCCGTTCATGCTCTGTCTCTCTCTGTCCCAAAAATAAATAAACGTTGAAAAAAAAAAAAATTAAAAAAAAAAAAAAAAAAAAAAGATACCCACTGAGCTCTCTGGCCTCTCCGGGTCCACCAAAGGATTTGTCCCAAAGCCACGCTTTCCTGGCAGTCAGTGACCAAGCAAAGCGGGAATACTAAGTCAGGCTCACTCCAGCAAGACACAGGACTCTGCCAGTGGGCATCTTTGGCCCAAGGACACTCCACCGGCCTACCTGAGCGCTTCTTGGAACTGTGCTGCAGCCCAAGACTTCCTATCCAGTCCTGCCTCCCCTCTCTCCTACAGGTGTCAGACCTAACTCCTGGTTTGAAAGTTCTCCTTACCTTCTCCCTTTCCCAGCACTTCTCTCGCACATCCAAGTGTGTTTGGCTAGTGCTTCTCAGCAGATGCCAACTAACGAACCGAACAACAGCAAGTACACATGTAAACCATGTTTACAGCCTTCAAGGGTGCATGATACCTGAGGAGGATGGGTGTGGGTGGAGGAAGAGGACAAATGGAAACATCTCTCACACATTATGGTATGGTGCTCCAAATATGCTGGGTCCACAGTTTCTGTTTTTAGAGATTAGAAGAAGGGAAGACTGTTTATAGTGAGGATACTAAAGGGAAGTATCTGGGGGAAACGGGCATCTTGCCTTCTGGCACGTAGCACTTACACAATAATTGTTTAGTGAGTGAGTACTGTTTGGGTAGATGGAACTAAGGCACAGAGAGCATGTTTAGGGCTTAGAAACCACGCAGAAGAAAGGGAAGAATGAGAGAGATCACTGAGAGTTGACCTGAGGTGTCTAAAGAAGTGGTAGGAGGTCATGTTGTAAAGACAGATTGGAAATGATTACAGAGGACTTGAATACCAGACTAAGAAGTGGAGTTTATTCAGCAGGAGTTGAAACACCAGCAGAGGTGTTTTAGCAGGGAATACAGTGGTAGTGGAATTTCAGGAAAATTAACCTGTATGTAATATGGTAGGGATAAGACTGGGGGGTAGACAGATGGTGAGGCTATGCAGTCCAACCCTGTGGTGATAAATGGGGAGCACAGAAAATGGAAAGAGGGAACGGTTTCCAGGGACACTGTAAAGTGAGAAGAAATAACCCACTTCCAGAGCACCCCAAAATGGGGTGGGGGTGTGAACTGCTTTGGGCAGTGGTACCTCTGCAGGTTTGTGCTTTGGCAACTCTGAGAACAGTGGTACCCGAAGGACAGAAATAAGGAAGATAATCCTGGATTGAACTGCTTCCTTGCGTTCTGTATCCAGGCAGAGATTAGAAGGAAGACTGTGACCTCTATTCCTTTTTATAGACACCAAATTTGACAGGCTGACAGGACAGCTAAGTGTCCGTGAGACACTTAGAAATGAGAACTGAGGGGCGCCTGGGTGGCGCAGTCGGTTGAGCGTCCTACTTCAGCCAGGTCACGATCTCGCTGTCTGTGAGTTCGAGCCCCGCGTCAGGCTCTGGGCTGATGGCTCGGAGCCTGGAGCCTGTTTCTGATTCTGTGTCTCCCTCTCTCTCTGCCCCTCCCCCGTTCATGCTCTGTCTCTCTCTGTCCCAAAAATAAATAAAAAACGTTGAAAAAAAAAATTAAAAAAAAAAAAAAAAAGAAATGAGAACTGAAACTCAAATGGGGACTGAGTGGAGCCATCACCAATCTTTACTTATGCTGCCTCACTTTGAGGACTCGGGTACCTGTTTACTGTTTCCTTTATTGTTCAGGCTCCTGTTGTCGTCCTTTGTACACAGCCTACATATACTGACTTTGTAAAAGGGTCAAATATATGCAAAAAAAACCCAAAACAAAACCAAAGGTAATCTGAAAATATGCTGGTGGTCTCCAGATTGTTAACAAAATCTCATAAATGATTCGATAATCTCTCATTTTAAAAAGATAAAACCTTTCTGTAGATTCAATACTGTATGAGACAACACTCATGCTCAATTATCTATGAGGTAATGTATTAAGACAAAAATGTGCCTAATATTTAGACTTCTTTATAGACCATTATGGAATAGAAAAGGTAAAATTGTAACGTTCAAAAATAGATGTCGTGGAAGTGCTTCCCCAAAATTGTAAATATTTTCATTTGGATTTAAAACTACACTTTAAAAAAACACTCCTAGGTGAGTTATGCCAGAATCTAAGAATGAGAATGTTAAGTTATCCAACTAAAATAATTTTAGGGTGCTAGCAATGAGGAAGTAAACCAAGGGACATCTTGTATCTCTTTTTAAGCATTATAATTTTCAAAATATTTTTCACTATAAAGAAAAGATTATATTATTGGATATTGAGGTTTTTTTTTATCTGAAGAAAAAAATGTTATAGAAAATTGTCATCATCTGTAGTAATGCCATTTAGTATTTCATAGTAGGCTTTGAGGGGAAATTTGGAAATTTCATTATTAATTGATATTATTTTTTCATATTGCACCAGAAGAATTTAAAATCACTGTTTTTAGAAGCCACGTGGTACTCACTGCTTGTTAAAACTTTAATATATTTCTTAATTTAATTTTAAATTCTTTTTAAGTATAATTGACATACAGTATCCTTAGTTTCAAGTGTACATCATGAGTCAATGTTTTTATACATTATTAAATGATCTCCCTGATAAGCATAGTTAACCATCTGTCACCATACAAAGTTATTATGATATTATTGACTATATTGCCTATGCTGTACATCACATCCCCGCAACTTATTTATTTCAGACGTGGACATTTGCTTGTCAAAACTTTTATATATTTCAGAAAACCACAGTTTTGGTTTCTGTCTTGTTTCTATGGTATCTTCCATACATAATAATTTTGATGTTATTGTCACTTTATGCATTGAGGATCTGAGTGTGTGTGTGTGTCAGTGCCTTGATAAATAATAAATCTGAATCTTTTTAAAAGGTTATGTCTGGAGAAGATATTTCCACACTGGTTTCTCTCCTCAAGAGCTTTATCTGGAGCTGAAGCAGTCAATGCCTTGAGGCCATTCTATTTTGCAGTACATCCAGATTTCTTTGGACAACACCCCAGAGAGAGGGTAAACATTTATTTATTTAACCTTTAGTTCACATTTCAGTTTATTTTATTTCTTTTTGACACAGTATAATACAGAGTTTTATAAATTTGAATTTTTCTGTCATGGTGATAAAG
Source organism: Panthera uncia (assembly GCF_023721935.1). Taxonomy (NCBI): domain Eukaryota; kingdom Metazoa; phylum Chordata; class Mammalia; order Carnivora; family Felidae; genus Panthera; species Panthera uncia. The sequence continues at coordinate 155,202,503 of NC_064810.1, forward strand.
TCAGTGTTTTGAATTAATTTGAAATATATATACTGAAAATTGAAAATATAGCTATGGTTTTTTTATGAAATCTGAGGAAATGGAAAATATATATATTGCTCTCTGCCCCCAGTTCCTGACACAAAGCTCCTAAAACCCTTGTAAATTCCTAAGTGGTAGCAGCACCAGAAGCATCTTTTGTTCTAATGAAGTGACCCTGGGTGGCTCCTGGATGAGGGCTGGTCGCCAGAAAGACCAAGGCATGATTAGAAGCTTGGAATTTTCAGCTCCAAACCTCAACCTCCAGAGAAGAGAGAAGGGCTGGAAGTTGAGTTAAAAATTGATCATGCCTGGTGTGGAAGCCTCCATCAAACTCCTGTAGTATGGGGTTCAGACAGCTTCCAGGTGGGTAAACACATCTACACTGGAGGGTAGGGCTCCCCGACTCTGCAGGGACACAAGTTCCCTGTGTATCTCTTCATCTGGCTGTTTATCTGCATCCTTTACATTCTTTAATACGGTAAACATAGGTAAGTTTTTCCCTGAGTTCTGTGAGCTGCTGTAGCAAATTAATAGAACCTAAGGAGGGGGTGCTGCAAATAGCTGGTTGGTCAGAGGCACAGGTGATAACAGGTGCACCTGGCATCTGGTGTGTGTGTGTGTGTGTGTGTGTGTGTGCGCGCGCGTATGGGGTGGGGGGAGAGGACAGTCTTGTGAGACCGAGCCCTTAACCTGTGGGATCTGATGCTGTCTCTGGGTGAATAATGTCACAATTGAGTTAAATTGTAGGGCACCCAGCTGATGTCACAGAGAATTGCTTATTGTGGGGAAAAACCACCCATTTGGTGACCAGAAGTATCAGAAGTGAAGTGTTTTGTGTGAATAATAAAGGAGGCACACAGGAGACAGACTGAGTTTTTCCTTTATATGAAAGCTGTCATTTTTAATGAAGTCTATAAAGCTATCATGGAAACTCCTTACAGTATTAGTAATCATGTTTTCTGATCAGTTTTCAGAGTAAAATTGAGAGTTAGAAAGAAAATTTCAGGCTTCTATGACCATGGTCCATCCTATTGTTAAGGATGCTTACAAGGGGGGCGCCTGGGTGGCTCAGTTGAGCATCCAGCTCTTGATTTTGGCTCAGGTCATGATCCCAGGGTCGTGGGATGGAGCCCTGCATCGGGCTCTGTGCTGAGCATGGAGTCTGCTAAAGATTCTTTCTCTCCCTCTGCCCCTCTGCCTACTCACACTCTCTCTCTCAAATAAATGTAAGAAAAAAATTTTTTAATAAAAACTAAAATGTAAAGTAAAAAAAGGATGGTTACAGGAAGGTTTTTTAGTCCCCTAAATGGTTTTCCCTTCTGTTGCATGCCACTGATTAATTCCCTACAGCCTCAGTTATTGTATGTTGAAGGAATGCAAACTGAGATGAAAAGGAACTTACAATAAACTTAGTGCGAGGGTCAATATTGTTTGACATTAGATAGAAATTATTTCATTGGTTCTGTTTATCTTCCTTAACATTAATACCTGGTTTAACATGATAAGGAATTTAAAACTCTTGAAAATTTAGAACATTATTATATAATTTTTTTCTACTTGTGGAAAAAATTAATTTTGCTTCTTTGCTCTAGGAAAATATTCTGATTGTGATATTTGATACATATGTTGGCTACTCAAGTTCAGATCCTTTCTAAGTGATTGGTAAAATGAATCAACAGAAAAATAGCCATTACCTCGGGGTTGCTAATTACCTAGTTTTTAAACCAGCACGTATGGAAAAATTAAGCCTAGTAGTAGGTGAATGTTTTCCTTCCTCCACTGTAGCAGGATTCTCGCACAGAGAGTCATGATACCAGGCTTTGCCTTCCAGGAAGCAACTTTATTCCTGGGGCACTGCTTAGTTGGGTTCTTACCAGAAGAACTGAGGCCCTAGTGCCACATGGCACAGTTTTTAATGTATTTTTTACTTCTTTGTCTCCCATATATGGTAACACACAAACATGCAGTCTGATTAAGTGGTCTCATGTTACAAGGTCCTGAGGGATGTTGTCATAAGCATATAGTCAGATTGCCTTGAGGGTTTTTTTTCTTTCCTTAGGGAGGGGACCCTACCATATTCCCCCCTTTCATGCTCAGACCCCTCTGTTTTGGGTCAAAGAGCATCATCTTGGTTTAGAGGTTTATATTTTTATAACACCATTACATGAGTGCTGTCTTTTTTTTTTTTTTTTTTTGTAATCATGGCCTCAGTGAGACTGGAGGCAGACTGGGGAGCTAAGGAAGGTAGGATTAAGCACCCTCCCAGAATTAAGAGGATAATTTTTATGAGAGTTTTGAATCCCCTGACAGTTGAAAATCCTCCAAATAATTCCCTGGGGTTTTAACCATTCCAGGCCTGGTCGGGGACATGAGCAGTCCTTTTCATTTGTTCTGTGATCTCTTCTATGACTTTTTCTCATTATCTGTAGGCAGCAGTTGCTTAAGTTAAACTTTTTACAAACTCCTCCCTCAGAAGCAAGCAGATAATTTAAGTCCAAGCGATTTTGATAGATAACATTGCCCATTTGGTTTGTTGCTTGGCTAGTAAGTTAAGAGCCCTGGCAGTTTCATTGGTTATAATTTCTACAACTGCTTGCACTCTAATCATATGGTTTAGCATGTAAATGGGAGTGTGGTAGCCCCGGGACCATCCGCTGCCCAGGTGGCAGGGCCATAATTTTCGATTATACACTCAGGAAGCCATTTATTATCTTTTTAACTGCCAATTTGTAAGGCACACTGCTTCCTTTGAGTCTCCCTGTCCCCATACACTTGGACTCCCAAATGTTTCCCTCTAGCAAGTGAGAGCAGGAAGAAAGATGGATGAATAGTTTTCAGTACATATGACCCTGACCAGACGGAGGGAAGTACTATATAGGCTGTCCTTCCACATAATCTAGTATAGTCCACATGGGCCTGCCATTTGATGGCTGCATCGACATTGTCCCAGGCCTCTCAGAGATGAGAGAAGTTAGACAAGGAATGGGGATCTGGCTCAAGGTGATCTGGGGTCCCCCTCCATTGGATTTTCTGGGCAGTCAGTTATAAAATCTTTGGCCTAGGTATGCTAAGTTTTTAACAGAGACGATGATGAACTTTTTTACCACCAAGCAAAACTTTTTTTCCCAATAATTGAGCTTTTGAGGAGCCAGACCCCGGTAGTAGGACTGGGATATTTTGTTTCACTATAAGGTTTGTGGGAATCTAATTTTCTAGTCTCTTATGGCCATTGTTTCCCCATGTTGGTACCAATGAAGTATCCTATCCTCAAGAGGAAGGTGAGTGCTAATAGAAACCTCTCCCCACATTTCTGGGTCAGCCTCGGCCAATCCTATGGCAAAGAGTAGAGCAACAATCACAATAACGGTGAGAAACAAGGCGTGACAGTGCGTCACAGTAAGGAAGCATAGAAAATAAGGACAGTCTTCTGTTTCACCAGACCGTCCATTCCTCAAGCTTCTGCCGTGCCTAGATCAGTCAGCTTCCGGAGTGACTGAAGCAGGGCTGCGGTCTCCCAGAGCCTCTGGAGTTGCAGATTGCTTCTCCCGTATGGTCAGCTTGCAAGGCGTTGATGGATCAGGAAGGCAGTCCCAGTTTCAAGATGCGGGCTTCACTCCGCTGTGATGAATCCAGGGACCTACCTCGGCCACCTTTACTGCAGTAGGGGTGGACAAAATGACAGTGAAGGGGCCCCTCCAGAGGGGTGTTAGGGGTTGGACATTTTACTCCTTTATCCATATCGCATCTCCTGGTTTAAAGGGGTGAGCGTCTGCGGTCAGACTCACAGGTAATCGCTCCCAGACCCAGTGGTGTAAGATGGTTAGGGTAGAACCAAGGGCCTGCATCTGTTATCTTAGGGTTAGACTGTCTGTCTCATTTACATTCCCCACCTTGTACCCTTGATAATGGAAGGAGGGCACCCAAAAAGCATTTTATAAGGGGAAAATCGCATCTGCTTCTTCAGCCTCCCACCTTGCAGATTGCAGGGTCTCCCACCTCCCAGCTGCAATCTGCCTCCCTGAAGGTCCCTTATCTCTCCCTGCCTCATGTTATCTCTTTTCCTATTCATTCCTCCCCCTGGAACAGGGCCCCTAACTGCCATTAGGGAACAGGGATGATGACCGTTCTGGTTTCTTCAAGCTGATAAGGGATGGTGTAGGGGTACAGCAGTTATAGTCTACTCAAGGATTGTTCGAGTGGCCCACAGTATGGTTTTACAGGAAGGCTGGCAGGCATGAGGTGGCATAAACATTAGCAGACACAAAGAGAAAAACTCAAAGTAAAGATTATACTGACCAACAAGATGGCATCTTAAGGTAATGTCTACAGTTTCCAAACATGTGAAACAGTCTAGGAGAGACCCTGACTATGTAAACAATATATGTTGGGGAGTCTCTCATAACCCAAGTGATGGAGAAGCAGGAGAGCAGTGGTGGCTCTATTTCCAAGAGTTTGGCCCTAATTTAATTTAAAAAAATTTAAAGCATCTAATGCTTGTGAGGTATTATTTAGAGTTTTGCTGAGTATAAGCAGACAGCCTGTTTTATTTTGAGGTGTAAAACTTTTTTAACAGCCAGGAGTTCTATTAGAGAAAGAGTCAAAGCAGCCATTTACCATTATTAATTTGCACAATTTTAGGGAAACCAAACCTGGGTATTATTTTATAAAGCAAAACTTTTATTACTTGTTGTGCCTTTTTTGTGTTGCAGGAGAAGGCCTTTATTCAGTTAGTGAAAGTATCAATCCATACCAACAGGTGTTGGAATTCCTTTGACCTTGGCATATGAGGGAAACCTAATTGTTAGTCTTGCCTGGATAGCCTCCGGTTCCTTGATTGCCTGAGCGAACAAGTTTGTGGTTGAAAGTATTGTTTCTAAGACACACTTCACAGGCTGACACTACTTGCAGAACTGTCCTTGACAAATTTTTTTTTAGTAAACATCCTTTGGGCCATTTGATAAGGTTTGTCCCCCCCTCAAGAAAGGCCTGGTGCTGTGTTTTAATGATGTTTAGCTCTGTGAGCTTGGTAATAGTAATTGCCCTGCTGTGTTTGTAACCATTCCAAGGGCTAGAAACAGTGTCTAGGAGTCAGACCCCAGTTTGTTTATTTATTTATCTTTTTGGAGAGTAGGTGGGATTGAGTCTCCTTTAATAATTGATATAGCAGGCAAACTATTTTCCTGAACCCTGATATGCACAGCCTACAATGTCTAGTAATCTCCAAAAACTCACATAACTGTTTATCTGTCCTGGAGTTGGTAGCACCATAGTCTCTAATTCAGTTGTAATGTCCCTTTCTAGCAAGGGAGTAAGGCTCTCTGGCATTATCAGGAAAGAACGAGAAAAAATTAGGTTTCCCCATATACATCCCAGGGGCTGAGAGAAAAATTTAGTTAGACATTTTCCAGAGATGCCTCTAATTATCATGCTGCATTTGGATAGTTGGCCTGGAGTGGAAAGGAGGACAGAAAAAGTAGCTCTGGTGTTAAGAAGGAAATCAACCAGTTTTTCTTCTATATCTAGAGTCACCCGAGGCTCTGGGTTTCTGATAGACAGTTGGTTTAGGGGAGTCACCGTGAAGAGCCCCAGACATTGGTTATCTGAGCCCTCATAGATAGAGGTCCCCAATGCATTCAGATTACCAGTGATTGTCTCCACATCAGGGGCATGGCTTATGGGGTTTTCATTTTGGTTGTCCCCTCTGAAGATGGTCTCATTTTAGTGCTCTGAATGGCCACATAAATGGCACATTTGAAAATCTGTATATAACATTTGACTCCCCCAAATTTAACTACTAGTAGCCTACTGTTGACCAGATGTCTTACCAATAATATAAATAATCAACACATATTTTACATGTTATGTGTAATATATACTAAAGTCTTAAAATAAGCTAAGAAAAGATGATGTTATTAAGAAATCATGAGGAAGAGGGGTGTCTGGGTGGTTCAGTCAGTTACACTGAGAGTGCAGAGCCACTTCAGGTCCTCTGTCTCCCCTTCTCTCTGTCCCTCCCCTGCTCCTGCCCTCTATCAAAAATATGTATTTAAAAAGGAAATTATAAGGAAGAGAAAATACACTTACTGTGTATTTATCCAAAAAGAGTCTGCAGATAAGTGAGTCTGTGCAGTTCAAATCTGTGTTGTTCAAGAGTCAGCTGTATTTCCATTTACTCTCTCACTGTGTTTGCATGCCTCCTCTGTACCAAGCCGTGGGTCCAGGGTTTCTACTGGGACTTGGTCACATAGGTGTGGTGTGTCCTTTCCTTTCTTGTTTAAGTATCTCCTTTTCATGAGGCTCTCCCAGACTGCGCCATTTGAGACTGCCTGCCACCCCACCTTGCTTCCCAGCACTCTGTCCCCCATGCCCTGCCATAGTGTTTCTGCTGCTGTGTGTGTCCCCTTCCCTCACATGTCAAAAACTGGCACCAAGAGGCCAGCTCTGAGCAGGCAGTTCACCCTTCTTGGCACCACATGTTCAGTCCGGTCTTCTCTTCACTTGTGCAGGACACCCCCATCCCTCTTCTAGGGAAGCAGACTTAAAGTGCCATCTAGTCAGCATCAGGCCAGGGTCTCAAAGTGAAACACAGTTATCGCTGTTTTATTATTGTTTCTTCATTTTAACTCCATTGTAAAATACACAAAGCATTTCCAAGTTTCAAAAATCAAAACTAAATGCAAAGCTTACTCAGAAGTCTCACTCCTGTCCCTGTTTCCTTTACCCCATTCCTGTGAACTTCCTGTAGGCAACCATTTTTATTAGGTTCTTTCTTGGTTGTTCTGCCTATTTCTTTCTGGCAAAAGTAGAAACTTGTAGCAAAACATAATAAGATTTAGTCTTAGCAGGAAATGTACCTTAGCCCACTGGATCACAGCTAAGAACAGCATATTATAATCAAATTAAACAGACAAACAGGGGCGCCTGGGTGACTCAGTCGGGTAGGTGTCTGACTCTTGATTTCAGCTCAGGTCATGATCTCACGATTCATGAGTTTGAGCCCCCCATCGGGCTCTGTGCTGACAGCATGGAACCTACTTGGGATTCTTTCTCCCCTCCCCTCCCTCTGCCCCTCCCCTGCTCACAAGCTCTCTCTGTCTCTCTCTCAAAAAATAAAAATAAAAATAAAAAGTGTTCCTAATTTCAGATCACACAATGTGTCTGAGAAGAAATCTACAGTGATAAGAAGCATGGTTACTATTTATGCCGTTCTGTAGAGCTGTTCCTTCACTAAAGGATGTTACTTTTTTCACTTAAAACCTTGGAAATAATTCCATGTCAATTCCTAGACTTCTACACCACATTTTCTCTCCCTTCTTTTTTGGTTGTATAGTACTCCATTGAATGAATGTACTGTAATTCAACCAATCTCCTCTGGGTGGTCATTTTAAGAGCCATTTATAGAGACAAATAACTTGAAAATATTTTCTCTCAGTAGCTTATCTGTATGTAAACAGCTGTGTGTGTGTGTGTGTGTGTGTGTGTGATTTTTTGTGTGATTTTTTTTGTTTTTAAATTTTTTATGTAATTGGATTTATCAATCCTGTATCAGTTTGAGATTGAGTCATAGTTAGGCTTTTTCCACACCAAGGTTATAAAGGAATTCAACCATGTTTTCTTCCACTACTTAGGCAGTTACTTTTTTTCACATCTTAGTCATAAGGAGTTCATTCTGTTACATGTTATAAGACGTGGGTCCAGTTTTATTCTTCACCAGAGAGCTATGAAATCCCAACATTTTTAACACTAAATTATTTAACACTGATAGTAATTATTTAATACCCTCAATAATGTGTTTAAAGGTCAGGGTATAATTGTTTCCTTGTTCTATTTTGCATGTAAATGCCCCTTACTGTTTTTTTTCCCCAGGAAGTCAATGAAAATTCTCTTAAGAGATTAAGTGTCTACTTAGAAAACCTCCAGAAACCAGGCTCCAAGTCTTTGAAACCAACTCAGCTTACATTTTATGTAAGAGAAACAGAGCAGAATTCTTCTGAAGGCCAGGAACCCTTTAGCACATCCGGTATGTGTTCTCATTTCTAGCGTTTCCCTTATAAGCTCTGTGATAAATCTGTTCATTAAGTGTGTTGTTGCCAGAATACCTTTGGATTGAAGACTTGGTCTTAAAAAAAAAAAAAAAAAAAAGTAGTAATAATATCATTTAATTGTTTTCCTAGAATTAGATTCTATTTCTGGCTACCTGTGTTTGAACAAGCCATTTTTTGTGTTTAAACTTTTTTGTCTGTAAAACTAAAATGTTCCTATTTGTCCACTTTTTAAAAACATTTTTTTTAATGTTTATTTTTTTTGAGAGAGAGAGAACACAAGTCGGGGAGGGACAGAGAGAGAGGGAGACAAAGAATCTCAAGCAGGCTCCAGGCTGTCAGCACAGAGCCCAGTGTGGAGCTTGAACCCCTGAACCATGAGATCATGACCTGAGCCGAAGTCAGATACTCATGAGCCAGGTGCCCCCTTTAAAATTGTTTTTTAATCTATTTGTCCACTTCCTATTTCAGTGTTGTGTTAAGTGTTAAACGTGTTTATAACAATTTACATTTTGTAAAGTACAGCCTATAATCCCTTATTTTGTCCTCAAAGTACTCTGAAGTAGGTAGTGTTTGCCCAAATAAATTGGTAATGTGCGGGGATTTTGCCAGGACTGTGGAGATGGAATATGGGTCTTGAACTTAGACCTTTCAACTCCAGCTTTAGGCTCTTTTATTTATTTTTTTTAAGTGGTATTTATTTATTTTGAAAGAGAGAGAGAGCAAGATGGGGAGGGGCAGAAAGAGAGAGAGAGAGAGAGAGAGAGAGAGAGAATCCCAAGCAAGCTTCACACCGTCACCACAGAGCCTTACACAGGGCTCAATCTTCAGAGCCAAGAGATCGTGATCTGAGCTGAAATCGACAGACTAAGCCATGCAGGTGCCTTTTGGCTCTTTTTAATCAGTCTTAATATACAGTCTTCTTTTTATTATTATTTTTTTTTAGTATTTATTTTTGACAGAGAGATACAGAGTGTGAGTGGGCGAGGGGCAGAGAGGGAGACACAGAATCTGAAGCAGGCTCCAGGCTCTGAGCTGTCAGCATAGAGCCTCACGCGGGGCTCAAACTCACGAACCATGAGATCATGACCTGAGCGGAGGTCATTTGCTTTAACCAACTGAGCCACCCAGGCACCCCAATATACAGCCTTCTTTTTGATCCTTTGTTACTACTTTAATCCAGATCCAGAAATACTTAAAATTAAGGGCAAATAAGGGTCTATATTTTCTCAAATATATACTCTTTTGGTGATCCTTGAGGAAATAACTTTATTTTTGGAGTGAACCTTAAAATAATTTAAAGGTTTACCAGGAGCTTTCTGTGAGTTAAGGTCAAAACAATTAGAAAATGCACTATAATGTTTTTTCTTGAAACAAACTATTAGAAAACTCAAAATGTGATTGTTTTGGGGACCTAGAGTCTATTTCTTGCTCTGCCAGTGACTAGCTATGTGACCTTAATTTCTGGTTCTTCATTATTAAAATGAAAGAGGTGAAGTACTGTGTGTCAGTACTGAAGCATTCAGTGAAGACCCTACCTTATACCCGGGGCTCATAAGGCTCTCAGGAGCTCGCATGGAGTGAGGAGAGCTTGGGCTAAAAAGGGCTAAAGCAGGATCTTTATGTTGAAAAACACTTCCCACCCAATCTCTCCAGGAATGAACATTTGATCATGTATCTTCTCTTTGTTTTCTTACCCTCTCATGTTTGAATGTGGGAGATCAGAAATCAGAAATTCCTTGTCTGTTTCTCCATCTACCTCTGATTTGGGAGTTTTATTTAAAGAAAGACACTATTCTTCATTATCCAGAGACAAAAAGTCAACTCAGAGTCCTGTTGTGAAAGCACAGCCCTACTGAAGAATGCTGTTAATGATAATAGTAGTCGTAACAAGTAATTATGTTTATCACTCTAAATGACACAATTCTATTTGAAATTGTAAGTAATTATAAATGTGCTCTTCTTAAGCAGCTGAGATACATTCTTTAGTAGTATAAGACCAAATATTCATAAATACTCTTCAAATAGATACACGGTCAAGATTAGGCTAGGAATTGAAAAACCTCATACTTATGCATAGTTGTCTACTTAGAGTTAATGATTTCTCCTTGACAGATAGAATTTGTAAAGGTAGGTTAAGTCCTTTACAGTTTTTAAAACAATATTATCACCGTTCAGTTTTTATTTGTCTGGGTTTTGGAGAGTCAGGCTCATTTCTAGTCATTGCCACTTTCACTACTGCCATTAACTGGATTTGTCTTGGATGTTCACCTCACATGGAGTTAAAGAATGAACCAGGTCTATAGGGTGCCTGGGTGGCTCAGTTGGTTGAGTGCCAACTTCGGCTCAGGTCATGATCTCATGGTTCGTGAGTTCGAGCCTCACGTCAGGCTCTGTGCTGATAGCTCAGAGCCTGGAGCCTGCTTTGGATCCTATGTCTCCCCCTCTCTCTGCCCCTCCCTCTGTCTCTTTCTCTCTCTCTCTCTCTCTCTCTCTCAAAAATAAAATTTTAAAAATTAAAAAAAAAGAAGAATGAACCAGGTTTATTTGTTAGGGAAGGAGCAAACAGAGGGAAACTCAAACTTAGAAAGTTTCACACAGCAAATTAGGGACAGAGCTGTTACTAGACCTAACATCTCCTCATTCATAGTCTAATGTTGTGATTTGTATCTTACATTATCTATTGCTCTTCAAAAATTTTGTTAGTAATCATTTTTGCCTCTGCCGTTATGACAGAGTCTGGAAATCTGACAAGTATTTAAAAGATTTTTATGTTTTTAACCTTTTTATCTGATTGTAAAATTAAGATCACTGATAATTAAGATGGTAACAAGGTAAAATGTTTACTACTGATTTTCAGTCCTGAAAGGCCTTAATCGTTTCTTTAGCTCTACATTTTTTGGTGGCCTGTGAGGAAATATACTCCATTAAAACAAGTGGAAGAGTCACCAGGAGCCTTCTGTGAGTTAATGTTAAAACAAGTAGGGGGCGCCTGAGTGGCTCAGTTGGTTAAGTGTCCAACTCTAGATTTTGGCTCAGGTCATGATTGCAAGGTTGGTGAGATCAAGTCCTGCATTGGCGTCGGGCTCTGTGCTGACAGCACTGATCCTGCTTAGGATTCTTTCTCACTCTTTCCCCTCCCCCTTCTCTCTCCCCTCCCCCCAAATAAATAAATAAACTTTTATAAAAATGCTAAAACAAGTAGTTGTAGTCAGCGGTGACTGAGTAGAAATAAAAATCCTCTACTTTTTTTCTTAATTGTTTAATGTTTGTTTATTTTTGAGAGACAGACAGACAGAGTGCAAGCAGGGGAGTGCAGAGAGAGAGGGAGACACAGAATCTGAAGAAGGCTCCAGGCTCTGAGCTGTCAGCACAGAGCCCGATGCAGAGCTTGAACTCACAGACCACAAGATCATGACCTGAGCTAAGTCAGATGCTTAACCAACTGAGCCACCCAAGCACCTCTCTATTTTTTTTTTATGTTTATTTGTGAGAGAGAGAGGGAGACAGAGACAGAGAGTGTGAGCAGAAGAGGGGCAGAGAGGGAGATACAGAATCCAAAGCAGGCTCCAGGCTCTGAGCTGTCAGCACAGAGCCCAGCGCGGGGCCTGAACCCACGAACCGTGAGATCATGACCTGAGCTGAAGTCCGATGCTTAACTGACTGAGCCACCCAGGCACCCCAGGAAATAATATATACAAATAGCCAACAACCATTAAAATGTGTAGCTTCTGTAGTCACATTGGTAGAGGTATTCCTCACTATATAGCAGCCCTTACATTGGAATAAATAATTAACAGAATCGATAAGATAGAAACTGAGATTTATTCCTGACAACTCTTCTGGGGATTTGTTCCTTGACTGAGCTCTTCCTTACCTCAAATGCAGGAATTTGGACTTTGCTTTCTTCTTTCACTAACTAGAACAACTCTCCTGCCAGTATTTCTCACTTTACCGTCAAATGATTGAACTAAAAAACTTCTTAGTTTGCATGTTCTGGATTCCTTAAGTCTGTGTGGCAAGGCGTGTGTGTATCTCTCATAATGATTTAAACTCTGGTGTCTGTCATCAGTGGCCAAGATAAGAAAATACATTTAGCCTTATATGAAAAGTGAACAATTAAAAATGTTTGTGTCCATCAGTTTCAGAAGTGTTAAATAAAAATTGCACTGCCTTCAGTATATGGACTGGTATAAATAGCTGCTAAAAAGAATAAGTTGATCTATACATAAAGACAACTGGTTAAGTAATAAAAGCAAGTTCAAAGTAATATACCTAGAATGTTACTATTTCTATATTAAAAAGAAACAATTCAAACTGTAGGGGTGTGTGTAAACAAATATGGGCATATATCACATGTATTATACATGCATAAGCACATAGAAAAGGTCTAGAGCAGTGCTGTCCAAGAGAACTTTCTGTAATGATGTCAGTGTTCTGTATGCGCACTAATATAGCAGGCACTAGCCCCATGTGACTATTGAAATGGGGTTAATGTGACTGGGAACTGAATTTTAATTTTATTTAATTTTGATTAATTTAATTCTAAACTGCCATTAGAGGGCTAGTAGCTACCATATTAGACAGTGCAGGTCGAAAAGCATAGGTTCCTAATTGTTAGTAATGGTTATGTCTAGTAAAGATGTGAGTCTGTATGCCTGTGAACAGACTTTTATTTTTACTATATGTATCTCCAATTTCATAGTGAGGATGTACTTATAAAATAATTGTATAATTTTTGAAACCAACTAAAAATACTTTAAAAAAAAAAAAAAAAGAAGAGAGTCAGTGTTGGGGTGGTATAATGGAGAAAATACTGGGCTTGGGGTCAGCTCAGATTTAAGCCCTTGCTCTGTTTTCCTAACCTCCTTAAGCCAGATTTCTTCACAGTTGAAGAAAGATAATAGTGACACAGTTGGTGAGGATGTTGAGAAGTTGTATAAATTCAGCTGGAACCATGCCTAACCCCCAGTAATGAAGAAAAGAAAAAACAGTGGATTTCCTATTGAGGATGTAACACATTAGATTACTGACCTTACCCCACTGACTACCCAAAATCAAAATCAGATTGTGAAGCATTAACTTTTAACCAGTTAGGGAATTTTACATCACTGCCAAAAATATTGAGTTACTAAGTAGCTGAGTGGACAAATAGGAAGATGGTCTCCTGTAATCACAGAGAAAATTTGAGATGGGTTTCTGTCACCCCTGAGACTAGGCCACTCCCATCTGAACCATTGTTACAGTAAAACCTCCCCATCTCCCATCTCTCCTCCTTTGTCTTAGTGCTAGAAACCATCTTTCATGGATACTTGCTAGTAGGAGAGCTTTTCCATTCTAGACTATAGAGACCATATTTATGGGCAGCATTGAAAATATTGTGAATCCCCTCCTTGGGCTGGAATGGGTTTGGTCTCTAGTGCCAGACTAGAAAGAAAAACTGACAGAGGAATTCATGAAGGTAAAGATACTGTGGTAAAGTTTTAGAGAAGATAGTTTTCCATTTACAGATGATTTGCCAATAGGATGGATTTTAAGCAGTAATCAAATGTTTTAAAAGTTTTTGATTTTATTAATGTTGCATGAAAAGTTATATTTAAATAAATGAATAATCATCTGTATTAATTGTTTGGGGGAATTATATTCTCTAGGATTTCGAGCAGTCAAATTTACTTTGCACACCAGAGATCTGCTAAGCACAGTATTATATATTCTCAACTCCTGCAGTTTATCTGTTGAACATATCCAAAGCTTGAATACTAATGTGTGTTCCCAGCCTCTCAAAGAGGCTAAAAGGATGCCTGACAGGCCCATCAAGTGGGACAAGTCTTATTACTACTTTACTGGATTCAAGGACCCTCATGAAGACCTTGAACAAGTCTCGAGAATGGAAACAACCCTCACGTATGTAAAAGTTCCTATTTAATTAAACTTATTTCTAGTTCATGTTTAAAATTAAAGCCTAATTTTTCAGGAAAAATAATTCTATCAATATAGTTAATCCAGTGACCATTATGAAAAAGATAGTTCATGTTTCTTAAAGTGGCCAGAATATTTTCAAATGTATTTAATTTGTGGTCTTTTGATGCCAAACAAATGCAGGAAGTTGTTTTAAATGTTAAAAATTCTACTCTTCAAGTTACCCCTGGTATATGGAAAAAGGATGTATATACCTAAGACTATAAAAAATATGAGGCTTCTTCAGGTAAGCATTTCCAGTTTCTTCAGCTAGTGTAGGAGTAATGTTCTTTAGTGTAACAGTCCATACATAATAAAAATGCATGGAGACAGCGCTTGAAAATATCTCTAGGGGGTTAGAAAGTACAAACTCTCAGCTATAAAATAAACTAGTCCTAGTGATGTAACATACAGCATGGGTACTGTGGTCAATAATACTGTATTATGTATTTGAAAGTTGCTGAGAGAGTAGATGTTCATAAAAAAACAGTTGATAACTACATATGGTGATAGCTGTTAACTAGACTTACTTTAGTAAGTGTAATATACACTAATGTTGAATCATTATGCTATATACATAAAACTAATGTTATATGTCACTTATATCTAATTTTTTTAAATATATCATCTGGAATGTATTGAGAAAGAATAATTTTTAGTTATAGAAGCCATGTATGAAATATTTCCCTATGATTTATCTTGATTGTAAAGTCACCATTAATGTTTTTTAAGTAAGTCCTTTTTGGACTCCATAACGACCAGCCATATTCTGTTCTGTGGTTGTATTTAAAGAGTCCATGGCTTACCAGAGGATTCTCACTTATTACAGCATGGTAGATAATCCTTAATCCTCCGTTGGCAGAACATTTGCTTTGTAGATTACCTGTACTACCTCAGGAATCCCTGCTCCCATTATCTAGTTAGATTCCAAACAAAGATGAAGAGACAAGAAAGTAACAGAGTCTTGTACAGAAAGGGAGACCAGTGTCTGCCTGAAGGCATGTCTGTGGTGAAGGTGTGTCTCTATATGTGTAGCTAATAGGTAAATCACCTCCCTAAATATGTGGATTTTAATTGTTCAAATTTTCTTTGTAAATAAAACCAAGAGGAAAATGTGGCTATGGGAATGATAATTTATTTTTTCTTTTTTTTTAATATATGAAATTTATTCTCAAATTGGTTTCCATACAACACCCAGTACTCATCCCAAAAGATGCCCTCTTCAATACCCATCACCCACCCACCCCTCCCTCCCACCCCCCATCAACCCTCAGTTTGTTCTGTTTTTAAGAGTCACTTATGCTATGGCTCACTGGGAATGATAATTTAATGATAGGCCAGCAGTAATGAAGATAGCATGAAGAAGTAGGGATAAGAAAAACAAAGAGCAGTCATGGTAGGATAGAAAGTGATGATTTAGAAAAAAAGTTTAGAAAAATAAAAGATGATTGAAGGTGAATTACGTGCAGAGGCTACATTGGAAGTCAAGTGGGTTGCTATGCCCTTGGGCCGCTTCAAGCCCCTTTGAGCCCCTTCAAACCAGTCTTGACCTGCTCCCAAACACAGATAATTGCCCACTTTGAAGGCATTCTCTGAGGGCTTCTTCAACAGTTTGTTTTATGTTAGTTTTCCCAGTAAGGATTCCAGGGGATTTTATCATGAAAGCCAGAACGTTATCTATCAATTCTTGCTTCAATTATTAGTGTTTTTAAATTAGTAATTATTGAGAATCCTGGGAAGATGGCAGCAGAGGAGGACGCTGGACTCACCGCGCGTCCTGCTGATCACTTAGATTCCACCTACACCTGCCTAAATAACCCAGAAAACCGCCAGAAGACTAGGAGAACGGAGTCTCCGGAGCTAAGTGTAGACAAGAGGCCCACGGAAGAGGGTAGGAAGGCCAGAGAGGCAGTTGCGCGCTACCCGGACTGGCGGGAGGGAGCTGGGGTGGAGGGGCGGCCCGCCGGCCAAGCAGAGCCCCTGAGTCTGGCTTGCAAAAGTGGAGGTGCCGGACGGAGTGTGTTCCGACAGCAAGCAGGACTTGACATCTGGAAGGTTATAAGCTAACAGCTCTGCTTGGAGAGCGGGAGGGCTGGAGGACAACGGGAGGGAGAGTTGTTGAGCCTGGACGACAGAGCTCAGCTTGGCAGGGAACAAAGGCGCTCGCCAGCGCCATCTCCCTTGCCCATCCCCCAGCCAAAATCCCAAAGGGAACCGGTTCCTGCCAGGGAACTTGCTTGCACCGCACAAACACCCAATGCTGTGCTTCTGCAGATCCATCCGTCCAGCGGGTCTGACTCCCGCCCGGTGCTGCAGGGCCCCTCCAGAAGCGGGTCTCCGAAGGGTAAGCGAGCTGAGCCTGTCCCTCCTGCTCCTGTACACCTTGCCGATCCGCCCCAGCTAATATGCCAGATCCCCAGCACCACAAGCCTGGCAGTGTGCAAGTAGCCCAGATGGGCCACGCCACCCCACAGTGAATCCCGCCCCTAGGAGAGGGGAAGAGAAGGCACACACCAGTCTGACTATGGCCCCAGTGGTGGGCTGGGGGCAGACATCAGGTCTGCGGCCCCGCCCACCAACGCAAGTTATTCAAGACAGCACAGGGGAAGTGCCCTGCAGTCCCGCCCCACTCCAGGGACTATCCAAAATGAGGAAATGGAAGAATTCCCATCAGAAAAACGTCCAGGAAATAACAACAGCTAACGAACTGATCAAAAATGATTTAAACAATATAACAGAAAGTGAATTTAGAATAATAGTCATAAAATTAATTGCTGGGCTTGAAAACAGTATAAAGGACAGCAGAGAATCTCTTGCTACAGAGATCAAGGGACTAAGGAACAGCCAGGAGGAGCTAAAAAATGTGATCAATGAACTGCAAAATAAAATGGATACAACTACGGCTCAGATTGAAGAGGCAGAGGAGAGAATAGGTGAAATAGAAGATAAAATTATGGAAAAAGAAGAAGCTGAGAAAAAGAGATAAAAAGATCCAGGAGTATGAGGGGAAAATTAGAGAACTAAGTGATGCACTAAAGAGAAATAATATACACATAATTGGTATTCCAGAGGAGGAAGAGAGAGGGAAAGGTGCTGAAAGTGTACTTGAAGAAATAATAGCTGAGAACCTCCCGGATCTGGGGAAGGAAAAAGGCATTGAAATCCAAGAGGCACAGAGAACTCCCTTCAGACGTAACTTGAATCGATCTTCTGCACGACATATCATAGTGAAACTGGCAAAATACAAGGATAAAGAGAAAATTCTGAAAGCAGCTAGAGATAAACAGGCTCTAACTTATAAAGGGAGACCTATAAGACTCATGACTGATCTCTCTACTGAAACTTGGCAGGCCAGGAAGGAATGGCAGGAAATCTTCAATGTGATGAACAGAAAAAAATATGCAGCCAAGAATCCTTTATCCAGCAAGTCTGTCATTTAGAATAGAAGAAGAGATAAAGGTCTTCCCAAACAAACAAAAACTGAAGGAATTTATCACCACTAAACCAGCCCTACAAGAGATCCTAAGGGGGATCCTGTGAGACAAAGTACCAGAGACATCACTGCAAGCATGAAACCTACAGACATCACAATGACTCTAAACCCATATCTTTCAATAATAACACTGAATGTAAATGGACTAAATGCTCCAACCAAATGACATAGGGTATCAGAATGCACAAAAAAACAAGACCCATCTATTTGCTGTCTACAAGAGACTCATTTTAGACCTGAGGACACCTTCAGATTGAAAGTGAGGGGATGGAGAACTATTTATCATGCCACTGGAAGTCAAAAGAAAGCTGGAGTAGCCATACTTATATCAGACAAACTAGACTTTAAATTAAAGGCTGTAACAAGAGATGAACAAGGGCATTATATAATAATTACAGGGTCTATCCATCAGGAAGAGCTAACAATTATAAATGTCTATGCGCCGAATACTGGAGCCCCCAAATATATAAAACAATTACTCATAAACATAAGCAACCTTATTGATAAGAATGTGGTAATTGCAGGGGACATTAACACTCCACTTACAGAAATGGATAGATCATCTAGACACACAGTCAATAAAGAAACAAGGGCCCTGAATGATACATTGGATCAGATGGACTTGACAGATATATTTAGAACTCTGCATCCCAAAGCAACAGAATATACTTTCTTCTCGAGTGCACATGGAACATTCTCCAAGATAGATCACATACTGGGTCACAAAACAGCCCTTCGTAAGTATACAAGATTTGAAATCATACCATGCATACTTTCAGACCACAATGCTATGAAGCCTGAAGTCAACCACAGGAAAAAGTCTGGAAAACCTCCAAAAGCATGGAGCTTAAAGAACACCCTACTAAAGAATGAGTGGGTCAACCAGGCAATTAGAGAAGAAATTAAAAATATATGGAAACAAACGAAAATGAAAATACAACAATCCAGATGCTTTGGGATGCAGCGAAGGCAGTCCTGAGAGGAAAATACATTGCAATCCAGGCCTATCTCAAGAAACCAGAAAAATCCCAAATACAAAATCTAACAGCACGCCTAAAGGAAATAGAAGCAGAACAGCAAAGGCAGCCTAAACCCAGCAGAAGAAGAGAAATAATAAAGATTAGAGCAGAAATAAACAATATAGAATCTAAAAAAACTGTAGAGCAGATCAACGAATCCAAGAGTTGGTTTTTTGAAAAAATAAACAAAATTGATAAACCTCTAGCCAGGCTTCTCAAAAAGAAAAGGGAGATGACCCAAATAGATAAAATCATGAATGAAAATGGAATTATTACAACCAATCCCTCAGAGATACAAGCAATTATCAGGGAATACTGTGAAAAATTATATGCCAACAAACTGTACACCTGGAAGAAATGGACAAATTCCTAAACACCCACACCCTTCCAAAACTCAATCAGGAGGAAATAGAAAGCTTGAACAGACCCATAACCAGCGAAGAAATTGAATTGGTTATCAAAAATCTCCCAAAAAATAAGAGTCCAGGACCAGATGGCTTCCCAGGGGAGTTCTACCAGACGTTTAAAGCAGAGATAATACCTATCCTTCAAGCTATTCCAAGAAATAGAAAGGGAAGGAAAACTTCCAGACTCATTCTATGAAGCCAGTATTACTTTGATTCCTAAACCAGACAGAGACCCAGTAAAAAAAGAGAACTACAGGCCAATATCCCTGATGAATATGGATGCAAAAATTCTCAATAAGATACTAGCAAATCGAATTCAACAGCACATAAAAAGAATTATTCACCATGATCAAGTGGGATTCATTCCTGGGATGCAGGGCTGGTTCAGCTTTCACAAATCAATCAACGTGATACATCACATTAATAAAAGAAAAGATAAGAACCATATGATCCTGTCAATCGATGCAGAAAAGGCCTTTGACAAAATTCAGCACCGTTTCTTAATAAAAACCCTTGAGAAAGTCGGGATAGAAGGAACATACTTAAAGATCATAAAAGCCATTTATGAAAAGCCCACAGCTAACATCATCCTCAATGGGGAAAAACTGAGAGCTTTTTCCCTGAGATCAGGAACACGACAGGGATGTCCACTCTCACCGCTGTTGTTTAACACAGTGTTGGAAGTGCTAGCATCAGCAATCAGACAACAAAAGGAAATCAAAGGCATCAAAATTGGCAAAGATGAAATCAACCTTTCACTTTTTGCAGATGACATGATACTCTACATGGAAAACCCAATAGACTCCACCAAAAGTCTGCTAGAACTGATACATGAACTTAGCAAAGTCGCAGGATACAAAATCAATGTACAGAAATCAGTTGCATTCTTATACACTAATAATGAAGCAACAGAAAGACAAATAAATAAACTGATCCCATTCACAATTGCACCAAGAAGCATGAAATACCTAGGAATAAATCTAACCAAAGATGTAAAAGATCTGTATGCTGAAAACTATAGAAAGCTTATGAAGGTAATTGAAGAAGATATAAAGAAATGGAAAGACATTCCCTGCTCATGGATTGGAAGAATAAATATTGTCAAAATGTCAATACTACCCAAAGCTATCTACACATTCAAAGCAATCCCAATCAAAATTGCACGAGCATTCTTCTCGAAACTACAACAAGCAATCCTAAAATTCATATGGAACCACAAAAGGCCCCAAATAGCCAAAGTAATTTTGAAGAAAACCAAAGCAGGAGGCATCACAATCCCAGACTTTAGCCTCTACTACAAAGCTGTAATCATCAAGACAGCGTGGTATTGGCACAAAAACAGACACATAGACCAATGGAATAGAATAGAAACCCCAGAACTAGACCCACAAACGTATGGCCAACTAATCTTTGACAAAGCAGGAAAGACTATCCAATGGAAAAAAGACAGTCTCTTTAACAAATGGTGCTGGGAGAAGTGGACAGCCACATGCAGAAGATTGAAACTAGACCACTTTCTCACACCATTCGCAAACATAAACTCAAAATGGATAAAGGTATGTGAGACAGGAAACCATCAAAACCCTAGAGGAGAAAGCAGGAAAAGACCTCTCTGACCTCAGCCATAGCAATTTCTTACTCGACACATCCCCAAAGGCAAGGGAATTAAAAACAAAAATGAACTACTGGGACTTTATGAAGATAAAAAGCTTCTGCACAGCAAAGGAAACAACCAACAAAACTAAAAGGCAACCAATGGAATGGGAAAAGATACTTGCAAATGACATATCGGACAAAGGGCTACTATCCAAAATCTATAAAGAGCTCACCAAACTCCACACCCGAAAAACAAATAACCCAGTGAAGAAATGGGCAGAACATGAATAGACACTTCTCTAAAGAAGACATCCGGATGGCCAACAGGCACATGAAAAGATGCTCAACATCACTCCTCATCAGGGAAATACAAATCAAAACCACACTCAGATATCACCTCACGCCAGTCAGAGTGGCCAAAATGAACAAATCAGGAGACTATAGATGCTGGAGAGGATGTGGAGAAACGGGAACCCTCCTGCACTGTTGGTGGGAATGCAAATTAGTGCAGCCACTCTGGAAAACAGTGTGGAGGTTCCTCAGAAAATTAAAAATAGACCTACCCTATGACCCAGCAGTAGCACTGCTAGGAATTTACCCAAGGGATACAGGAGTACTGATGCATAGGGGCACTTGTACCCCAATGTTTATAGCAGCACTCTCAACAATAGCCAAATTATGGAAACAGCATAAATGTCCATCCACTGATGAATGGATAAATAAATTGTGGTTTATATACACAATGGAGTACTACGTGGCAATGAGAAATAACGAAATATGGCCCTTTGTAGCAACGTGGATGGAACTGGAGAATGTGATGCTAAGTGAAATAAGCCATACAGAGAAAGACAGATACCATATGGTTTCACTCTTATGTGGATCCTGAGAAACTTAACAGAAACCCATGGGGGAGGGGAAGAAGAAAAAAAAAAAGAGGTTAGAGTGGAAGAGAGCCAAAGCATAAGAGACTCTTCAAAACTGAGAACAAACTGAGGGTTGATGGTGGGTGGGAGGGAGGGGAGGGTGGGTGATGGGTGTTGAGGAGGGCACCTTTTGGTATGAGCACTGGGTGTTGTATGGAAACCAATTTGACAATATACTTCATATATTGAAAAATAAAAAAAAAATTAGTAATTATTTTAAAAATAATTACAAAATTGTTGAACCATTTTAAAGCTTTCAACTCATGAATTGTGTGACACCACTTGATAAGTAAGATTTAGGGTGCCTATAACTCAACCAAAACTTATTGGCCACCATGGTCATTTTGGCCATTCTGCAGTTTAAGTTTTTGTTTGTATTCTTATATTGTTTAATTTCATCTTATATATGTAGGTTGCAGAAGAAGAATCAGAGCACATGCTGAATTATATAGTCAGAAGGAGTATCAAATTGACATCAAACTAATCTTCACTTGATTGATAAATTACATTCACTGGATCAAAATTCATTTTGGAAAGCACATTAAGATACTTCTAATATTTTAGGATATAATATTAAAAAGAGAAGATATAGCAGCAATGTTACTTAGTTTAGACTTAATTTTTTCAATAATTCTGTTTTTGTTGAGAAGTGCAGGCTGAAGTATTCTCCTACTATTATGAAATAAAGCACAGAAATTGTGAAAATAAATCAGGTGGGATTGCTTTTTAAATAGAAGAATTATCAGGTCATAGAAGCTCCATTTAATCTGTTTTAATACTACATCTGGTAACTGTATTTCAATCCACATTTTAGGACATGCTGTGTAATTCTGAATTTCTCAACAAACTATGCTTTAGCTTACTTCAAACTCATTTTACTGTATAACCATATAAAAAGGATAAAATTAAATTTTTAATACCTCAGGAGTTTTCTTTAATTATATACTGTAATAGGAATTTACCAGTCTCAAAAAGATTAGGAAATGCCACTCCATGTTGTAGATTTTAGTATGTTCATATTTTGAATATATTCTCTGATTATCAAATACTGTTATAACAAAAATGGGTTTTAATTATATAATTTGTATTTGGAAGGAGCCAACAGGATCCATTTATGTCTAAACAAAATAATCCCAGGGCACCTGGGTGGCTCAGTCGGTTAAGTGTCCAATTCTTGATTTCAGCTAAAGTAATAATCTCACAGTTCATGGGATCGAGCCCCGCATCAGTCTGCATGCTGACAGTGCAGAACCTGCTTGAGATTCTCACTGTCTCCCTCTCTCTCTGTCCCTCTCTCTTTCTCTCTCTCCCTCTCTCTCAAAATAAATAAACTTTGAAAACAAAATAAAATAATCCCATATGTAATATCTTTCCCATTGAGAAAACATAAAGTGTAGAAGGATCATTGAAATGCTATTCTATCAGATACTGGAAGACCAATAAATGTCAGACTTCTGTTTTCTCCATTCGAATTTTGCTCAAGTAGTTTTTTTTTCACCTTCAGTGTCTAAGTTGTAAATCAATCTTTGTCCACGAAATGACACCTTGGACAACTATAACTTTGGAATTATTTCTATAGAACGTTTGGAAATTTTAACTCCTATCATGCCTTTATTTATTCTTCCCCTTGTTTACAGGCTAAGTCAGTGTTTTTCAAATAACAAGTCATGACACAGTTTAGTGATTTGGGACCAGCAAAGTTGCTTTGTGTTCTTCCTTTTAAACATTTTTTTAAATATATATTTTCAGTAAATTTCAATGTTTCTGAAAATACTCGTTTGAGTTCTGTGTAAACATGTATGTATATGTGTATGTGTGTATACTGAGTCACCATTTAAAATTTCTTACTGTGCGTTGCCATCAGAGAAGTTTGAAAAGCTGTGGTGTAAATGTCATGTAGTTCCATGTAGTTTGAGGCCTAAGAGTTTGAAATTTATGCCATTTTAACTTTACTCGATTTGGATCATGGCTGTCCTTTTCGTCCTCTTGTATCCACGAAAAACTGAACTTCTCTTGAGTTAGTGAAATATTTTTATCTCAAAAGAATCATTAGCCTAAGAACTAAAACAGTTGTCTTCAGTCTGCAGTCTAACTTTAGACCCTGTACATGATATTCCTGTATTCATTTTTATATACCACTTCCCTGTGGCTTCATTTCATTACCAGCATTTTTTCTCTTTCCCTGCATCTTATAACAATACATGTTTCATATTTATTATTATAAGTATAATAAAATCATTTTTGGAACCAAGGCAAGGTCTAACAAGTAAATTAACTACCATGAGATAACACTTCATAGCCTAGGATGGTTATAATCAAAAGAAAATAGCAAGTATTAGGAAGGATGTAGAAAAAAGCACGTCTACATAAAAACCTGTTCATAGCAGCATTATTCATAATCACCAAAAAGTGGAAATAACCCAAAGGTCCATCAATGGATGAATGGTTAAGTGAAACGTAGTATATTCGTACAGTGAAAATAGTACTTGGCCCTAAAAACAAAGGAAGTACTCATACATGCTACAGCATGGATGAACTTTGACAACATTACGCTAAGAGAAAGAAGCAGTCACAGTGGACCACATATTGAATGCTTCCATCTATGTGAAGCGTATAGAATTGACAAATCTGTGACACAGGAAGTAGATTAGTGGTTGCTTAGAGGTGGAAGTGAGTATTGAAGTAACTGCTAATAGGTACATGATTTCTTTTTCTATTTTGAGTTTATTTATTTATTTATTTATTTAGAGCAGGGGAAGAGCAGAGAGAGAGGGAGAGAGAGAGATTCCCAAGTAAGCTCGGCACTGTCAGCACAGAGCCCCATGCAGGGCTCGAATTCAGGAGCCGTAGGATCATGACCTGAGCTGAAATCAAGAGTTGGATGCTTAACCGACTGAGCCACCCAGGCGCCCTGCTACGTGTTTCTTACTAGGGTGATGAAAGTATCCCCAAATTGATTGTACTGGTGATTGCACAACTGTGAGAATATACACGACAGGCATGGTGTGTGTATTACATTTCAGTAAAACTTTTATTTTTATTTATTTTTTAATTTAAATTCCAGTTAACAGTGTGATAGTAGTTTCAGGTGTACAAGGTAGCGATTCGGTACTTCCATGCAACACCCAGTGCTCATGACAAGTGCCCTCCTTAATGCCTGTCACCTATTTAACACTCTGGTAACCATCAGTTTGTTCTGTGTAGTGAAGAGTCTGTTTCTTGGTTTTCCTCTTTTCCCCCCCATGATCATTTATTTTGTTTCTTAAATTCCACATATGAGTGAGTTGTCTTTCTCTGACTGACTTATTTCACTTAGCATTACACTCTCTAGCTCCATCTACATCATTGCAAATGGCAAGATTTCATTCTTTCTTATGGCTAAATAATATTCCATTGTGTGTGTGTGTGTGTGTGTGTGTGTGTGTGTGTGTACACAACGCCTTCCTTTTTTTTTAAGTTTATTTATTTATTTTGAGAGAGAGAGCACAAGCAGGGGAGGGGCAGAGAGAGAGGATCCCAAGCAGGCTCTGCACTGTCAGCACAGAGCCGGACATGGGGCTTGATCCCACAGACGGTGAGATCATGACCTGAGCCAAAATCAACAGTCCGATGCTTAACCGACCGAGCCACCCAGGCGCTCCTACACTATGTCTTCTTCTTCTTCTTTTTTTTTTAATTTTTATTTTTGAGAGAGTGTGCATGTGAGCGGGGGTGGGGCAGCGAGAGGGAGACACAGAACCTGAAGCAGGCTCCAGGCTCCTAGCTGTCAGCCCAGAGCCCACAAACAAACAATCTGTGTCTGTTTTTGTGCCACTACCATATTGTATCAATGACTACAGCTCCGTATATAACCTGAAGTTCAAAAGTGCGATGCTTCCAGTTTTGCTTTTCCTTTTCAAGATTGCTTTGGCTATTTGGGTCTTTCGTCATTCCATATAAACTTTGGGATTGTTTGTTCTAGCTCTGTGAAAAATGCCCGGTGGTATTTAGATAGGGATTGTATTAAATGTGTAGACTGCTTTGGGTAATATAGACATGTTAACAATATTTGTTCTTCAAAAAAAAATAAAATTTAATTTAAAAAAAGGTCGCCTGGGTGGCTCAGTCGGTTAAGCGTCCGACTTTGGCTCAGGTCATGATCTCGTAGTCTGTGAGTTTGAGCCCTGCGTCAGGTTCTGTGCTGACAGGTCGGAGCCTGGAGCCTCCTTCGGATTTTGTGTCTCCCTCTCTCTCTGCCCCTCCCCCACTTGCGCTGTCTCTCTCTGTCTCAAAAATAAATTTAAAAAAATTTAAACAATATTTGTTCTTTGAATCCATAAGCATGGAATGTTTTTTTTTTCCATTTCTTTCTGTCATCTTCAATTTCTTTCATCAGTGTTTTATAGTTTTCTGAGTATAGGTCTTTCACCTCTTTGCTTAGGTGTATTCTGAGGCATCTTATGGTTTTTAGTGCAGCAATAAAGTTTTAAACACAAAACTATTACTATTTTTAAAAAACATATTCATGAATACTATTTATTTGGATTATTTCATTTTTGATAAATTTTTATAATAAGAAATTTCAACATTTCTTAAAGTTCTTGACTAGTAAAGGTTAAAAAGTATGGTTTGCGGGGTCGCCTGGGTGGCTCAGTCAGTTAAGTTTCCGACTTCAGCTCAGGTCATGATCTCACAGTTCGTGGGTTCGAACCCGGCATCAGGCTCTGTGCTGACAACTCAGAGCCTGGAGCCTGTTTCAGATTCTGGGTCTCCCTCTCTCTCTGTGCTCCCCTGCTCACGCTCTTTGTCTCAAAAATAAACAAACATTTAAAAAAAGTTTTTTCAAGTAAAAAAAAAAAAAGTATGGTTTAGGGGCACCTGGGTGGCTTACTCGGTTAAGCATCTGATGTGGGCAGTTTGTGAGTTCAACCCCGCGTGGATTGTGTGCTGACAGCTCAGAGCCTGGAGCCTTCTTCGGATTCTGTGTCTCCCTCTCTCTCTGTGCGTCCCCCACCCTCCCTCCCCACACACACTCTCTCTCTCTCTCTCAAAAATAAATGTTTAAAAAAAATTTAAAGTATGGTTTAACTGTATTTTATTATAGAATAACTATAAGATGGCTCTTTAATCTCAATAATAATTTGAATGGACTTTTCCCCATTAAAAATCAAGTGTTCAAATTTTACAAATGACTATGATTGTAAAATTAAGAATTTAAATTATTTTTATGGCAAATTCAGGCATTAATTGTCCTTTTTGGTTTTTTAAAATTTTTTAAATGTTTTTTATTTATTTTGAGAGCGAGCTCATGAGCAGGGGAGGGACAGATAAAGGGGGGGGGGAGGGGGAAGAGAGAGAGAGAGAAATATCCCAGGTGGGCGCTGCACCGTCAGCGGGGGAGCAGGCAGGGCTTGAACTCCCAAACCACGAGATTATGTACTGAGCCTAAATTAAGACTCGGATATTTAACTGACTGAACCACCAGTTGCCCTTAATGTCCTTTTTAAATCCATCCAGAGAATAACATAGAATTCTGTCTCTTAGTTCTAGAACATGGACAGTCAGGATAACCATGTGTCTCCATATCGGACAAGAAAATACACTTTTCTCTTTGCCTTATGGTTTAATTTGCATAGTGAAAATGTAGGTTGTCTAGTGATCTCCTGAGATGAAATTGAAAATCTGAAGTTTGAATTTAAAACAACATTAGGTAAGGGATGACTTATCTTTCCCTCATGAGGTAATAAGGTAATGGAGGAAATGAAACACTTACAGAAATTATTCTACAGACTGTATCTCTCAAAAAGAGATACTGAAAAAGTACACTGGCCAGTCATAGGACAGAAGTTAGGGGGAGGGTATGTCCAGACAAGTTTTAAAGTAAATGTAGCTCTTGACTTATTCCAGTTTGTTTTCATAGTTCTTACTTAAGGGAGAAAAAGATCATTCAAAAATACTTAATGGAAATCTGCATTGCTACTTTCTCCTAGATTGTAACTTCCTAAAGGATCTGGTGCTGTTGGTTTCTCTTCCCTGCATCCTAGATTCTGTATTCCCCCTAACCTACATATTCAATTTTATCCTGTCATTCCCCTTAATAACTCATGCATTATCCAGAGAAGCATTTCTCTTTGGTAGCCTGCAGATCCTTAGGAATTTATGAAAGTTCATGGAGGTTGGTGAGAGAAAGCAAAGGAATGTCAGTAAGAGGCATGTTTGGGGGAATTTTTGAAAAATAGAAAGCAGATGAGAGGAGAAACAAGCTGGCCAGCAACAAGACTGCTGTCCCCCTTTATAACTTACATGTCTTAGAGGGTCCAACCAGTGCACTAAAGAAAAAAAAATGAGTAAGATGATTACCTCTGTTTTTCCATAGTAAAGTTTTCCTTTCAGTTAGTTGCTTTTGAAGAGATACAGCTATTTAGATATCCTTTTACTCACCGCATTCTTACCCCTTAGCCCTAATCTTAATGGATGATTCTTGCCTAAATCACATATTAAATGATAGCATCCATATAACAATTTTCTAATTTCATCATCCCTTCAAGCTGGCTCCTATGTCCCTATCGTTCCTTGGGAAGTTTTGCTTTCTGATTCATTAAGTCGTTCCAGGCTCATCTGGACTGTCCATGCCCCAATGTTTGATTCAGCCATTTTGCCAGGAAGCTCTCATTCTTTTTAGTAAGGAATGGTTTTTAGAATCTGAGGTCTGGGGCGGATAAATGTGCTCCGTAGCTCCCAAACCCCTCATGGCTGAGGCTAGGAAACATGTATCTTTATCTACATGTATGTAGTAAATACTGTGTTTAGAAGCTTCATTTCTATCTCAGTGTTTAGAAACAAAACACAAAAACTGTTAAACTAAACCAGCTGATTTTTATACACTAAATGTAAGAATTCCAAAAGTCAGGTCATGAGCATATAGTCATAAGATTATATTTGAGCCTACATTTTAAGACATTTTGTCTCCAACCAAATATGGCATGCTCTTTGATGATTCATTTGTCAACAAATCATGCTTTCTCTTACATGATTTAAAATAAGTTGAATAACATTAATAAATGAGGAAAATCTTGAAAATTTATAATGCAATAGCTTATAATAGTGAGGTGAAATAAGATATTTTTATTTATTTTCTTATTTATCCCATTATGCACCGATGACAAAATTTTTACCAATATTCTTAAAAAGGGAGTAGGAAGAGTTATTAATTACTATACAGAGTTACTGAATTAAAAATTAATTAAAAGTTGAATACCTTTACTTAGAGGATAAAGTCCCAATTCCTTCTCCCAATGTGCAAGTCCTCCCACCTTCCTCCCTAGTCTCATCTCATACTTCCCTCCCTCGGGGCATTATATGATCTGGGCACATTGATTCACCTCACGGTTCCCAGCGCACTAGCATGATTGGCTTGCCCTTCCCCCGACAGTAATCTGCCTGGAAACATCTGACACGTCTCTCAGGTTCCAGGTCACATATCACCTGTTCCACAGACTCTTACAGACAGAATTCATTCTTCCTCTGTTCTCACAAAGGCTCATCTATCCTAATTTTTTATCTCTGTATTCCTTAGTAGGTGTGTCTTCCTTTACACAGCGACTTTATCTTCCTTATATCTCAGCACAGCACAGTATCAGGCATTGGATAAATGCAGAAGATTTTATTGGTTTCAAGATTATCAACTTTGATCATTTTTAAAATGTCTCTTCTGCCAGCACCTCTTAAAATTTTTTTTTTTTAATGTTTATTTATTTTTGAGACAGAGAGAGACAGAGAGAGAACAGGGGAGGGACAGAGAGAGAGGGAGACACAGAATCTGAAACAGGCTCCAGGCTCTGACCTGTCAGCACAGAGCCCGATGCGGGGCTTGAACTCACGAGATCATGACCTGAGCCGAAGTCAGCCGCTTAACCGACTGAGCCACCCAGGCGCCCCATGCCAGCACCTCTTAAATCCTACTCTAGTTTTGATAACTTCCTTTGTATATAAAAAAACTAAATTTTAATTATGCTAAACCTGTTGCTGGATTTCTAGAGATGGGATAAAGATTTCAAACGTCAGGATACTTCAGAATCAGTCACATGTGCTACGCCTTTCAGTAGGCTGCACTAGCCCGTCACTCACACACATCAGCCATGTCCATGTGAGAGGGCAGAGCTACACTTCTAACCAGAGCAGATGGGCAAACTAATAAGGTGAAAGAGTCAGACTCAGAAGGCACAGCTAATGGTGCTGGTGACATTGAGAAGGCAATGCCCATGGCTGAAGGAACTTGCAAAGACTACTTTGTGGGTTCTAGCTGTGTAGACTCCAGCTCCTTCCTTAGTTTAATCTTCAGCATTAATTCCCTGAGCTCTCAGTGTTTACTCCCCCATAGCTCTATCCAAGGCCTGCAGTGGCCAGACCTTACCAGTCCAGTTTTTGTTTTTGTTTTTACCCCAGAGTCTCCAAAAATACCTGTCTGTTTACTCCCCTGGGGCTCACTGCCACCTCCTTTGCTTCCACCTTACCACATGCCCCGTCCACTCTGCTGTGGGCTATGCTCGACTCTTCCCCACCTGGTGTTTTGCTTATAATTTGGTAAAGGCTTGGTTGGAAACTCAGTTTAATACTGGGGCTACTTTACGGTAGTGCTTATATCTTTTAGTACTAGAAATATTTGCATTATAGTCAGTATTACAAAGTGTGTATGTCTGTTTTTTCTTTCCAGATCCTGGTTAGATAACAATGGGAAAAGTGCAGTTAGAAAGTTGAAGAACAGTTTGCCACTTAGAAAAGAACTAGATCGTCTAAAAGATGACCTGTCTAATCAGCTGCAGCTCTCGGACATCAGGTAACAAAGGCAGAGCCTAATTTGGAGATGGGAGTAAGCAGGTGCTACCTATTGGTCAAGCTTTCCAGCAGTTAGATATTTGCATCTTGAATTTAATTATTCTGATTACTAAATAATCTTCAGTCATCTTTTTCAGAAATTGTCAAATGTTCATCTATGTAAGAAAATGATCAATTTCTTGCTGAAAACAGTGAACTAAAGTTTAGATACTGACATTTTTAGCATAGCAGTTTAATTTTTTAAAGTAATGTTTATAAGAAAAATATCTATTCCATATGCACATAATATATAAAAAATAATTATTCCTCCATCATGTGAGATCAGTATCCAAGTTTAAAATGAAGGGAGAGAGAAAATGGGTGTTGTATTCTCGGTTCCATGTTTTATAACATAACCTTTTTTAATATATATATAATTTTTTTGAGACAGAGAGCACACACTAGCAAGGGAGGGGCCGAGGGAGAGCGAGAGAGACAAAGAGAGAGAGAATCTTATGCAGACTCCATGCCCAGCCCCGAGCCCAATGTGGGGCTCAATCTCATGATCGTGAGATCGTGACCTGAACTGAAATCAAGAGTCTGACTGACTGAGCCACCCAGGCGCCCCAACATGACTTTTTAAAGAAGCTTTCATTAACCTGGAAATTGCAGGTACATAAAGATACATGTAGGTGTTTATTATAAAAACAGATTTAACAGCTGTTAAAATGGTAAGGAAGAGAAAGGGCAGGGCCTGGTGGACTCCCCACCAGGGAGGACTCCCCATTAGGAGAATTCTGAGAAACTGTTGTGAAACATAAGAGGCTCCTAAAAACTGAGAACAAACTGAGGGTTGATGGAGGGGTGGGAGGGAGGGGAGGGTGGGTGAGGGGCATTGAGGAGGGCACCTGTTGGGATGAGCACTGGGTGTCATGTGGAAACCAATTTGACAATAAATTTCATATTAAAAAAAAAAAACTTGTGCAGTGTGACGCTTGGACATTGCTATTACTGTTTCTTGTAACCTGCTTTGTTGTTTTCAACCCTGATTAACAGGATGCTTTTTCTTCTTTTGAACTGAAATGATTCTTTGGGTACCATAATAGCACCTTTTCTTTGTGCCTGCCCGGTATTGATAAGACGTATATGTTCTGTTCTTGTATATTCAAATCATAGTGGGTTTTGGTTTTTTTTTCAAATCATAGTTTTATAAGAGAATTCAGATTTCAAGGAAAACGTGTGGACTTGGGGTGTGTGGGGTGTTGGGTTTTGTGCTGATAGCTGCTCTTTGATCATCAGGTCAATATTTTTAGGCCCTGCTTTGTTTTAGGGCATTCTTCCAATTCCACAATCTAGTAGCACGGACTTTTCTAGCTCCAGCCGAATAACAAGATCCCTTTTAAAAGTTTGTAAAATAAATTCCTGTACATAAAAGTAACTTTTTCTAGTGCAAATTCTAAATGATCTATCAAAGAGACTGGGATTAGGAAAATAAAAGGATTTTTTTAAGGATTTCTTAAACATAAAAAGAAACAAGCATTATGTTACAATATGGTGTAGAAGTTTCTCAGCTTTGATTTTTACCATGGTAAATATCAATAAATATAAGCCACATAAACAAAAGCTCTTGGGGGTTCTCCATTTTTCAGAGTGCAAAAGCGTTCTGAGACCGAAACATTTGAGGACCATGGGCATGATGGCTTTCCAGTATTAGAAAATTACCCAAACCTCCAAAAGATGGAGGCATTGCAACCAATGACGTTTCTAACTATTCGGCCTGTGTGAAAGACCCTTTGTTAATAGGAACTGTATTTAGTAGCTCTATCACAGTGTTAATTTTATTTGAAATGATATCTTCTTCAACTGTGGGCTAAAGGAAAATTTTTGAAAATTGGTTTAATCTTAACAGAAATGACTTTCATCAGAATCAGTGATAGGGTGAAGAAGGAACCTAAGTTGTTTGAGCACGTGTTTTGAGAGTCTTACTCCTTCACATATATTCTCCCCATGATTTATGCTGTGCTGGAGGAGGTGAGCCCACTTTGCATGTATGGAAAGGAAACCTTAGTAAGGACAGAAGCAACTTGTTCAAGGTCACAGAGCTAGTAAGCCACGGAATTAGAATTCACAGGTGGGTGGGTGTTCAGACACTGCTAAAGATCGGTGCTATATAATATGTATTATTATATAATAATAATATATTTACATATTACATTTGGACACCAGTGCCTCTGTAACATCATGTGAACATCAGGTTCCATCCTGTCACTAAGATTTAGTGTTCATTTATAAAATAAGTAGATCACATGTCATAAAAATCACTTAGTCCAGAATAAGATAAAAAGAATCTGATAAACCTAACTGGAATTGCTAATCAGAACTTAAATCCAGAGGCCCCCAGGTGGCTCAGTCAGTTAAGTGTCTGAATTTGGCTTAGGTCATGATATCATGGAGCATGAGTTTGAGCCCCACATTGCACTCTGCACTGACTGTAAGGAGCCTGCCTAGGGTTCCGTCTCTCCACCTCTCCCATCTGCTCTCTTGCTCTCTCTCTCTCTCTCAAATAAATAAATTAAAAAAAAAAAAAAACTTAAATCTAAAACAAAATCATCATCTTTGAGTGACGTGGAGATGGAAAAGATTTTTTTTAAGTGTTTCCTATTTCATTCTCTTCTTTTTCTTTTTTTTTTTTTCTTTTTTTAAACTTTATTTTGAGAGCAAGAATGACCCATGACCTGTGCTGAAATCAAAAGTCCGATGCTTAACCAACTGAGCCACCCAGGGGCCCCTCATTCCCTTATTTTAAAATAGAAACAGCATAGTGTATTTGCTTGCTTTATTTGTTTGTTTGTTTGTTTGTTTGTTTGTTTGATTTTATTTAAAGAGAGAGAGAGAGGGTGAATGGGGAGGGGCAGAGACAGAGAATCTTAAGTAGGCTCCACACTCAGTGTAGACCTAGACTTGGAGCTCTATCCCATGACCCTGGGACTGTGACCTGAGCCAAAATCAAGAGTCAGACATTCAACCAACTGAGCCACTCAGATGCCCCTGTATTTGCTTGTTTTAAATCTTTGGATACCTGAACATAGTAGTAATATTTTTACCCTCTGGCCAACCATTCATTTTCCATTTGGTTGTTTCATAAAATAATGAGCTAGTTGGAAAACACGACTACTTGAAAAAAGCATTCGCAGGAATTAATTCTCTGTCTTTCATAGGAATTAAGCAGCTGGGGTGAATGCGCGGCTCTTCCCTCAGGGATGCCTGCTGCTAACGTGCCTTTGTGCTCTGGTGTCCTAGGTGGCAGAGGGGCTGGGGCATCGCCCATCGCTGTAGCCAGCTTCACAGTTTAGGCCGCCTAGCACAGCAGAACTTGGAAACACTTAAAAATGCAAAAGGTAAACAATTTCCATTTTCTTTTCAAATATCACACCGCTGCTATACACATCTGTAACTTGTGGAGGAAAACTAAGTGTTAAAAATCCTTACAGATGTGACCATATCACAGCTGAATTTTTAAATGTGTTCCTTTGAATAAAACAGCAACATAAAATTAGCCTTTAAGCTGCTACCTAATTTAATCCTGAATTTGTATGCTAAGTTTAAGTAATTATTTGCACAGTGGTGAATGAAGCATCTCTGGACAGTGACCAAAGGGTTTGTGTTTTTATCATCAGGATGTACAATAATATTTACAGACCGCTCCGGGATGAGTGCAGTGGGCCATGTGATGCTAGGAACAATGGATGTCCATCATCACTGGACAAAAGTAAGGAAGAGTTTAAAAGCAAAAGAATCTCTGATTTGTCAAAGACATACGCTTGTCTCAAACTATGTTGTTACGTCAATGAACTAAAAAACAACTTGAATCATAGTTTCGGCTGTTTTCAGATTAGGTGTTTACTATCATGTACTTAAAATACTTAGGGGCCTGATTTTTAAGTCAGTTTTTATTTGGAAATTTTGTAGTCTTTCTGAGGCACCGCCTAAAAGGCTTGCATTCTATTGTTTTGGTGTTAACAGATTTACTGCGCTATAATTGACATACAATAAATTGCACAGATGGTATATAATTTGATGAGATTTCACCTGTATAAATAGCCATTACCACAACAAGATAGTGAACGTATCCATCACCCACAAAAGTGTGCTCGTGTCCACTTGTAAGCCCTCTCCTCCATCCCACCACCCTCTCCACAAACAACCTCTGGCATGCTGTCACTGTAGATCAGTTTATATTACTAGAGTTTTCTATAAGTGGAATCACAAAGTATATACTTCTCTTTTTTGGGGGGGGGGGGGGGGCGGGTTCTGTTTTCTTTCAGTCAACATAATTTTTTTCAGATTCATCCATGCTGTTGCAGGTATCAAGAATTTATTCCTTTTTATTGCCATGTAGTTAGTCTTCAGCCTTTTCCTTTCCACACGCGTGCCACACTCCAGCCACACCAGACTCCCCCTTGCCATGCTTCCGTCTTTATACGTGTTCTTCTTTCTACCCCCAAAACACTTCCACAAGTATCTAACTCTTGCTAAATCCTGGTTGTCTCTTCAGCTTTTCAGACTGGTCACATTAGACTTCCTTAGAAACCTTTGCTTGAACCTCTCCCCTGTGTCCACTCATGTTTACGTGGCACTTAGTACAAAGAATCCTGGTTCTTGTTTTGTTTCCTTGCACCCCAGCTGAAAAGCAGGGCCCGCCTTTTATAATCTGTATACACAGTTTAGTGCTTAGGTACATGGTAGGTGCTCAGTGATATTTATTGCATGTAATTGAGTTTTGTTGGAATTAAAAGTAAATTCTGAAGAAATATACTTGGAGGGAACTACATGTACTTTATTTCCCAGACCCTTCTTTATTAGACCATATAATCATTTTAAACTAATTTGAGATTCTTACCTGATTTTTTTTAATTTTTTTAAAATGTTTGTTTTTGCGAGAGGCATACAGAGCACGAGTGGGAGAGGGGCAGAGAGAGAGAGAGAGAGAGAGAGAGAATTGGAAAGCAGGCTCCAGGCTCTGAGCTGTCGGCACAGAGCTCGACGTGGGGCTCGAACTCGCGTCTGGAGCCGCGAGATCATGACCTGAGTCAAAGTCAGACGCTTAACCAACTGAGCCACCCGGGTGCCCCACTTACCTGATTATTTAAATGTTAGTACTTAGG
The DNA here is from genome assembly GCF_023721935.1 of Panthera uncia. NCBI lineage: Eukaryota > Metazoa > Chordata > Mammalia > Carnivora > Felidae > Panthera > Panthera uncia. The sequence goes on from NC_064810.1 coordinate 155,237,920, forward strand.
ACTTATTTTTATTTGGAACGGATTTCTTTTTTTCTGCACTCTCTTCAGTCCTATCTAAAAATTCCTAAGATTTACAGTGGGTTGTTTTGAATATTAATATTTCCAGCCCTACATTAAGTCATAGTACTTATTTGAGCTTTCCTTCTAGAAAAACAATTTTGTTAAAATTTCTCAATACCACTAACTGGAATCCTAACATTGTTTTATGTTTTATGTTTACTTAGTTTTATGTTATTAAACTGAGTATTTCTTTCATTTTTTTAAATACTGTAGCTTTTTGAAAGATTGCCAAGTTATTTTGACCTTCGGAGGAGGCTGATGCTGTTAGAAGACCAAATAAGCTATCTTCTAGGTGGCATACAAGTGGTTTATATCGAAGAGTTGCAGCCAGTATTGACACTTGAAGAGTATTACTCTCTTCTCGATGTGTTCTATAATCGGCTGTTGAAAAATAGAATACCCTTTCACCCTCGAAGTCTACGTGGTTTAAAAATGATCCTTAACAGGTAAATATCTAAAATAAGAATTATTTTTATTCTTTCACTTAGATGTGTTGTGTGTGTAGGTAGATTAAATTGTTTTGTGTTTCACTGTGTGATTCTTAGGAACTAAAGAAAAGAATGTCGCTCCTGTTAGCAGCACTCTCTACACATTAAAAAAGCCAACATGAAAGGATTGAAGGATTGAATCTCTAGAACATTTTTGAAATACATTGCCACTTCAAGGCAAAGTCAATCCTGTGGAAAACTTTATAGCGTTAGACTAATTTGAATCAGTAGCCCGTGTTTGTTGTACACACATTGTTTTCACAGCCTGTGCTTGCTGTTTAAAAGCACACCTCACCGTCTAGTGGGCTACTGCCTCCATTTACAGGTGAGGGTGGCCATACACTGAGGAAGAATGCGGTTATCCTGAAAGTGTCTCTTTGGGGACAGCAAAAGTTAAAATGTAATTTTGCTATACTTTTAAAATGGATTTTCTTGAAAAATTCCCTTATCACTGATCAGACTAACAACATGTTTTCTTTGGGGGCAGAGTGGGGGATGAGAGATCAGTGACTTTTCCTTTTGTGTCTATTTCATTACAGTGACAGATACGCTCCAAGCTTGCATGAACTCGGGCACTTTAACATCCCAAGCCTCTGTGATCCAACAAAGCTCCAGTGGTTTATTCTAACCAAAGCCCAACAGGCAAGAGACAACATGAAGAGGAAAGAAGAGTGAGTGCTATGAACCCTCTGTCGCTTCCTACCAGTCAGTCTATTAAACATTCAGGGGCTCCTGGGTGGCTCAGTTGTTAGGCGTCCGACTTTGACTCAGGTCATGATCTCACAGTCCGTGAGTTCAAGCCCTGTGTTGGGTTCTCTGTTGTCAGCACAGGGCCTGCTTTGGATCCTCTGTCTCTCTCTCTCTCGCTCTCTCTGTCCCTTCCCTGCTCGTGCTCTCTCTCATTCAACCATAAACATTAAAAAATAATAATAAATAAATAAAAATTTGAATATTCAGAATTCATAAATATGGGACATAAAAACTGTATTACACTTAGAAAATCGATTCATTGGTACATAGTCCATGTTTACTTATCCCGCACCTTATTCTGCCAGGAATTGCATATGGTGTTTCCTGATATAAGAGTCTAAATTACATTACCACCATGTGCCTCAATTTGAGGAGCAAGACTTGTTAATATAAAAGTCAACTCAAGAGCAGAATGAAGATAAGAGTATCAGAAAGAAAGATGACAGGCATGTTTTCTGTTTAAAACTTTGAGACCTACTGGTGCAAAGCAAGCTTCGTCTGAATTTAAGTAAAGGAGAAGAGATTACAAGTAAAAAATTGTTGCAGTTCATAAGCAGTCCTGTATCTGTGTCGTTTGTATCTTTGAAGGAATCTTAGCCAACAGTTTCCTGTTTTGTGGCCAGTGGATACTGCTTAATAATGTTTCTACTATGAAGAAAGGAGGATATTACACTCAAAAGAGGGTTGTTTTTCTAAAGATGTTGGCAAAGGAGGTTTGGATACTGAGAAGTCATTCATTCATTCATTCATTCAGTCAGTCAGTCAGCTGTCATTTGCCATGACTGAAAGGTGCCATCGATAGAAAGATGGAGGCCGGGTCCCTGCCGTCCTGGAATGTGTTTCTGGTGGGAGGTGCGAGCGCTGGGTAGCTGGGCCAGGGTGGGGCTGAGTGAGAAGCACCAAGGCTACTGCTCCCCGAAGGCCACGGAGGCCCAGAGAAGGCGGCTGCACGTGTCCGGGGAGGCAGCAAGGAGGACGGAGACTGGCACCCGGAAGGTAGAGGTGACCGTTGAGCCGTGTACCGTTGGGGCATTGGTTCCAGGTTTTCCTGTCCTGCCACCTGCTCACCCCCTCCGTCCCTACCAGTTGCTCATTCAGAAGAGATCGAGGGTGGCGGTGGAGGAGGGCCACGGAAGTCATCCCTTTGACAAGAAATAACGGGATCGTTTGCGTATAAAAACTAAGTGAAGGAGCTGCATCTTTGTTTGGCTTGTGGGGTTGGTGACGGCTGCGTTGGCGGGATCCGACGGCACAAACACCCTGCTTCCTGACTGGGTGCTCAGCCTCCGTGTTTGTGATGTGATTTTCTCAGTCGTGAGTCAGCTTGAACCCTCGGGAGCAGCCCTGGCCAGCCTGTCATCGTCAGGGCTGACGGTTTTGTTGGCTGCACTGTTGCTGCTGCTTCTGTTTTCTCAACGGCCGCTTAACAGGTTCGGTGTGTTGCTACCAGGTTTTGAGGAAGTCAAATAAAAAGAAATGCAGTTCACATAGGTTAGCTTTCGAAAGTTCCATCCTACCAGTGAGTCGGGTCAATACAGCGACCATCAGAGCAGCCAGAGTGAGTTACTCTGTGAGAAGCCCAGTCGGGGCTCGTCAGCGGCCTGCAGGCCAGGACCCCCTCCACTCATCCCTCGCTCACTTTGCCCCAGCCGGCTGGCCCTTGCCTGCAGCGCCTCTTCCCAGTGTCCCCCCGGTTTGCCCTTCACCTCCCTCTGGGTCTCAGCTCGCATCTACCTTCTTTCTGGGTGAGGTTTTCCCTGGCGGTTAGCGGAACCAGCCCCCTCCCCTGCAGCGCCCCCTCCACATCCCCTGGTCTGCCTTGCTCCCTCGACTCCCCACCATCGGCCTCCGACAAGCTCTTCTCCTTATTTATTCAGTGCCTGTGCCCCCCAGACAGAATGTGAGTACCACAAGGGCAGGGACTCTTGTCTCTTATTCCCTCCAGTGCCAGCATCAGCGCCTGGCACACAGGAGACCTTGGGGAAGACAACGGACTGAATCCATTAACTTGCATGTTGCCTGAGCCTTGCTCTGGCCCTGGCCCTGGAGCCTTCGTCCCTGCTTCACCACCCGTGGAGAGGAAACCACTTTGTTGCTGGTCCCAGTATACCTCCCCTCTTAATCATTGCTTTCATCCTTCTGCAGACCTCTGACTCTGGGCCCAGAGGTCCCCTCCACTCTGCCTTCTCTTCTCCTTTGCTCTTTTCCCCCACCCTATCAAGGTTGCCCTCCTTGTAATCACCAGGGGGTGGTTAAGACTACTGGCTTCCCTCAGAGGAAGTGTGCTCCCAGACCGTGATTTTCACCTTTTAGCTGCATATCTCTATAAAGTGGATTTCCAAGCGGAAATTCAAATTATAAAAAAGGTAAAAACTCGCTGGTTTTCTATCTGAAGAGGAAGGGAACTGGGGGCCCCCGTCCCCACAGGGAACCTCGGAAGAGCTCTGCAGGAGCCTGCCAACGGTTTAAAACCACTATGCTAATAGGCTAGTATCTGGGTCCCAAGTAGACTCCACGTGGCCTTCTCAAGACTGCCTCTTAACACCGCCTGGCTGCACCGCCTGGCTGCCAGGGGGAGTGCAGGCACTGTCCGTGGAACCCCTGCTGTGTTTGGAGGCTGGGAATAACCTGTGCACAGCTCTTACATAGGGCGGTCGTAACCCAGGGTAACCTGGGCCTAGCGGTAAGCCAGCTGTCCCCAGACAGGCTGTCCTCACTCAGTGTTTCTGTGGAAGTTCACTCACGTTTCCTCCTACCCTATATCACATACTATAAATTTTAATGTCACTTAGACGAACTGGAAACCATGGAAATGTACAATAATAGAAGAAAGTTTAAATAATTTCGATACTGACATATAGAAGAAACAACCATTTAAAAGAATGTTCACTGGGGCGCCTGGGTGGCTCAGTCGGTTAAGTGTCTGACTTCGGCTCAGGTCATGATCTCACAGTTCACGGGATTGAACCCTGCATGGGGTTCTGTGCTGACAGCTTGGAGCTTGGAGCCTGCTTCAGATTCTGTATCTCCCTTTCTCTCTGCTCCTCCCTGACTCATGCTCTCTCTCTCTCTCTCTCTCTCTCTCTCTCTCTCTCAGATAAGTAAATAAACATTAAAACATATCCGTAAACATTGACCACCGGTGGGATAATGTACTTAAGACACCAAGTTCTGCCGGGAGTTGTCTACTTTGCAGGCCTTTACTCAAGCCCTTGATGGAAGAGGCATTGTTGCTTGCAGGCGAAGGGGAGGGAGCAGAAAGGGAGCTGATGGGTTTGGAAGGGAGTGGAGTGAGCCCTTCCTCCTCAGGGGGCCAGCGTGGGTATTTGGGAATTTCCAGAAGTCATTACTGCCCAAGGGTCAGAGTGCAGGTGGTTCCTAAAACTATGGCTTTTACACTCTGCTTTCTGCCTTCTTTGGTCACTAACAGCTGCTCAGTGAGGCAGGATTAGAACTTTTTAAACTATGTATCAATTATTTTTACCCATTGCTGCTAAAAAAGATTTAACAAATACTTTTAGAGATACATGCACGACAACGATTGGCATGTGTTCTGAGCATGTAATTCGCCCCTTGCGGGCAACCCCATTTTCAATGTTGAGAGTGGAAAGTTAGAGCCCCAATATATAAAATTGTATCTACATTTTATGTTATTTTATTTGGTGATAGCTTGTGGCAATATTACATTTATTTTCAATATGACAGGTTAAAGGTTATTGAAAATGAACTGATAGAGGCTTCAACGAAGAAATTTTCTCTGGGAAAGTTTTATAAGGAGCCCAGCGTTTCTAGTATACAAATGGTGGATTGTTGTAAGAGACTTCTAGAACAGTCGCTGCCTTACCTACGAGGGATGCATCTCTGCATTTCACATTTTTATTCTGTCATGCAAGATGGAGACGTTTGTATTCCTTGGAACTGGAAGGATGGAGAAGCCGTTAAGTAACACAGAAATCGGTATTATTTTTTGAAGAGGCAAGAAACCGTTAAACTTATTTAAATCCACAATTTAATATAACAGTATTATTTACATATTACAAGTACAAAATTTCTAACTGCTGCTCTAAAAGTAGACCTTTTTTAAAAATTAATTTCTGCTACAAAACTTGCTTTAAAAGGTTTTATCTCCCAGTCTTATGGCGTTTCTTAGCTGATTGGCAAGATTGGGTAAAAAGATGTCAGCATCAAGGAACATATCTTGCGGTATATAAATGAGGGGTTCTACGAAGTTGAGGATATATATTTTTATATGAGTGAGCGAGCGTAAGTGTAATCAGGTCTCATTCAGCGTAGCTCCGGAGCGATGGAACTCATTCAACATGCAACTTTGTAGTTACATCTCATGGGTCAATACGAATGCGTCTTTTGCAGCCAGCACGGGACAGTTGCTGTCCAAAACAGAAGACCGACGGACGGCAAAGATTAGATAACCGAATTTTTCCTGAAAGAAAGAGTAGAAGGAAAAAAAGCAACTGGATGTATGTATGGTATTGACATGGACATAAGCAGTCTGATACCAGTTTGTTAGAAACATCTTAGTGACAGAAAACTTGGGTTTAAACCCGTGGGTTTTCCTACCCATTAATCTATCACAACTGTTGGCAGCATGACACAACAGACAGTAAATGTCTTTGAATCAGTGAGGGGACTCTGGTTTCTCATGGACAAACTATCTGGAAAAACCCTTGCTGGTGTCCCACAGAGTTCCAGCGAGTAGAATCAAGTGTAAACTGGTTCAGGCCATCCAGGATTTGTCACCTCCTCAACCCCGGGCTTCCTGCTCCTACCAGTGTTTCGCCTCCCGCATGAAGTCCCTCTGAGCCGCCCGTGTGCGTGGTTGTGTGGCCTCCCTGAGGTCGCAGCACGGCTCAGACCTAAGGGCCATGGCGGGCCCACTCTGGAGACGCGGGGCTTCTCTGTCCGCAGTCCTTTCCCTTCGGGTCATGTATTTCGCCAGATCCAAAACCTCTCCAGCTTGTTTCTCAGGAGGATAAGGTGAATCTGATTTGGGACACCATTCTTGTGGCTCCTACTGCTGGCTGAAGAAATAAGAAAGGGAGTTTTTTTCACAGTGCATCAGAAAGGGAAGGAGCTGTTAACCATTCTTGAAGTATGTCTCAAATTCATCTAAAACACCGATTGTTTAAACTGTTTAAACTCAAATGTGTGTTCAAAAGAAATACTGATGTGTAATTTTTATAGTTTGTGCATATCATCCCTGTGAACCTTCAGTAACAGGTATACTGAATTTGTTTTTCTAATGTAAAAATGTTGCCTATAAGGATTTTCCAGAGCCAAATGATGGGGGTGAACAATTCCTTCCTTAAAGGTTATGTAAGAAAATTTATTGAAAAGTAGCTTTGGATCATGCCATTTCTAAAACCAACTAATATAGAATCCTCAGTAATATGTTTTGAATTGGACTTTGTCTCAGAACTGATTGTTAACAATAATATAATAAATAATACATTAATCAGATTATTGTTTTCCTTATTCAGTTATTAATAGTTTCACAACTCTTAGAACATAATAAGAAATTACAAGAAACTGATGGCCTGGCATCTGTCTTCAGGACAGATCTCCCCAAGCCCTACTTCCTCCTTCATTTCTTAAAGACCTCTACCTCCAGGCAGCCCCCCTGAGCTCATGAGGGAGTGGTGGGCATTGAGAAATGGATCGGTGAAGTAAGAGGGACCAGGGCTGCATCTGAAGTCAGCTCACCTTTGAAACCTCCAAGGACTCTGCACATCCCAGGCAGAGGCCCCTGAAGTGAACCCCTCCAGCTCAGGCTACTGTCCCAGCACCCTAGAGTTCCTACCTCCCCTATACTAATCCAGTATCACCACCCCACCCCAACTTCCCTGGAGGGACCTGCCTGTGCTTCCCCAGAGTGAGCCAGTTAGACCATGTCCTGTGGAGCATGGTAGCTCCGGCTCTGGGCTCTTCTACAGGGGGCTGTGGTCCTGGCAGCCTTCCGCCACAGGCCCCAGAGCTGGGAGCCTAAGCTCCCGGGAGGCTGGCACCCAGACCCAGGGTGCAGGAACCACCGATGCACTGGGTGAGGCCTGGCAGCTAGCTGCCCACAAAGTGCCTCCTTGTTTCCAGACTGCCTGTTACGTGTGCCACCTGGGCACCAATCCCAACCACGAGCCCTGTGACCTGGCAGGGTCACCACAGGTGCCTGTTCTGTAATTATTGACACAATCCCCAGGGCACCTTTGTAGGGCTCCCAGGGGCTCCCTGCACAGAGTGGCTCTGGGCAAGGCCTCATCTGGCCTCAGTCTCCTCATCTCTAAGAGGAGACACCAGGTTGTGTTCTTGAAGTTTCTCCCGCCCTCAGTGAGTCTGCCCCAGGAATGCAGAGCCCTCCGTTGGGTGGTCTTGGCCGCCAGCCTAGGTTCCCCTCACTCCTAAGGACGAGGAGGAGGAGGAGGATGCGGGGCAGCCAGTGTCCAGACAGATCAGACCTGAGTCAGTGCCACGGGACCCTCTCCTTCCCTGCATTCCCCTGCTTCCTGCAAGTTCAGGCTGCTGGTCCCTCAAAACCCTTCCCTCAGGGGACGTACCTATTATGGAGCATTCTAGCCATTTTTCCCCCTAAGCTGATGAATGTTGCATATGAGGAAACTGACACCCAAAATTGGAGACTTGCCCAAGGCCTTTCTGCCTGAGGCAGACAAGAGAGGTGGGGTTAGAGCCCAGGTGTCCCAGGGGCTGTGAGGGGTCTGAGCAGGCAGAAGCACCCCCGGCCGTGTGTAGGCCCACTGCTGAGCTAGCACTGCACATAGGCAATCCACAAGTCAGGATCAGATGTGCCCTTGCAGCAGTCCTGCCCCTAGCGGGTGGGCAGGGGGGATACAGAAACAGAGACCTTGGATGGCGAGGTGTGTCAAGCCTGGCACCGTGGTGCGGACGGGCCAGCAGGCGGCAGGGCTGACATGCTACGGGCGTGTTGTGCAGAACAGGCTCGCTCACCCCTACATTGCACTGAGGCCACGGGAGGCAGGATTCTGACTGGGTCACAGGACACGCCACAGAATCAAGGCAGGCGGGACCTCAGGCCTTTGCTCCACAGGCCCGAGAACTGGGGTTTCCTGGAGTCCTCAGGCTTAGACAGTGTTTCCGAGCCCCTGCTTCTGCCTCCCACTCCAGCATGACCGGATCAGTAGGAAAGTGGTCATCCGTTCCCGGAGGGCCGAGGAGCTGTCCACTGTCCCACCAAAGCATCATCAGGGAGCCTGTCCACTAGACAGGCTAGGGAAGGCATATAGCTGGAAGGGGCGCCCTGCCCAAAGTCTCTCTCAGTCTCTCTCAGCCTCAGATTGCCTCGAAGCTCCTGTCAGGGCCCCCAGCCCCTTTGTGCTCAAGGTCCAGGGCAGCCCTGAGGGCCATCCCCAAGTCCAGCTGGCCCCGGGCTGTGCCCAGGGACCACAGGGCCTTTGGGTCACACTCATCCTAGCTTGTTCCCATCTCCACCAAAGAAGCATCCTTCTGACTCTGGCTGGGAACCAAAGTACTGCTCTGACACCAACATCAGAACCAAATTCTTGAACCCAAAAAGCTTAGGAGCAAAATACCAAGGTGGTTTGGGAGGTAAAAGAAGGTCTAGAAAATGCTATGTGTCAAAATCTAAGTTAAATTGAAATGAGGTTTGAAAGCACTTGGTTTGTTCTTCTAAGAACTCTGCCCACAGTCCTGTGCGCTTGCAGGGGAGGCAGAGGGGAGCATGAAGGTGTAGACGTCACAGGCCACTCTGGCCATGGGCAGCTCAGGAAGGTGTGACCATGCAAATACTCTCAAGTTCAAAAGGAAAATCGGTTATTCCCAGTTAAGGACATTTTTCAGCTTTCAGGTGAAGACCCAGGGGACAGAAGGGCTGGGAAGAAAGGAAGACACTGGGGGCAGGCTGCTGGTCCAAGGGCGCCTCATGTTGGTGGAGCGCCTCCTGGTGGTGAGATGGTGACAAGAATTGCTGAGATTGGCTGGGTGTGGGGGGTGGGGAGAAGGGGAGGGTGCTCCTTGGTCCAGCCTTAGCCAGGCCATAGGTTGGTGCAGATGGGAGGGAATTTCTTGAGCCAGTGTCTTTCAGCGAAGCCTTAGAAGGAGGTGAAAGGACAGCGTTCTGTGCAGGTGTGCTGGACAGACCCTGGTCACTGGAAGGAGCCCCTGCACGCTCCCATGCTGAGATCTGGGCCTATCTTGGGGGTTCTCCAGAGAAGCTGGAGAAGCTTCAAGTACATCTGTCTTCATGGGGGATAGGTGATTTCTCCAGTTATCTCGTTTACCCAGAAAAACGTATCTAGAGGTTTCTTCCCCTGTCCAGACTCTTAGACATAGCTACAAAGGAGGAAATTGAGGCAACACAGATGCATCTTTAGTTGGCCATAGTGGGGACAGAGGGCTGTCTCTACACAGCCAGGGTCAAAGGGAACCATCAGCCCCTGGGCTAGGACTAGACAGCCAGTGCCAGGATTCTGTCAGGAAGACAGATGCTTTCCCAGGTGCTCCAGAAATCCTTCCGGGACCAGGAACAGGCCTTACCGGAGGCCCACGCTGACAGGCCCATCGCTGACAGGCACATGCTTGCTGTGTGCATCCCTGGGCTCAAGGTTTCCCCTGTTCCCACCAGGACATGCAGCTCTTGAGAATGTACTCTGAGGGCTTTGTCTTCCATGCAGTCAGAAAAGTGTGACTGGTGATGCATGGCCTTTGACAAACTCAGGGCCGAAAAGGTACATGAGCACCAACCTATGAACATACCCCCAATTCTCTGGGATCTTCTCCGTCTAAAACTCTGCCTCTTCCAGACCAGATACCTGCTTTCTGTATGTTTTCTCACTAGAATGCTAATGCATATCTCCCTAACTGGCTCAATCTCATCAAAAATAATTTGGAATTAAAATGGCCTCTTTTGAGAAATTTTGGTATGGACACAACTATTCATTTGAGAGGTGACTTACTCTAAAAAATGAAAACAAAATTCTGACTGTCCAATAATCTTTCTTTAATTGGTATAAGAAGGATTCTAAACACAATTTGAACCCAAAAATTGCCTTCCTAAAATATTTTGTAGCTAAAACTAATAAAAGATATGAGAATTTTCTCCCTCATCAGCACCTGTAGGATTAGCTTCTGGTATTGACATGTCCCGTGCTTTTTCTCCAGTCTGTTAAAGGCTTACAGTCAGAAATCATAGATACGTTAGCTGAGATATGTTAGCATAGATATGTTGGCTGAGGGACGCCTGGGTGACTCAGTAGGATTAAGCATATGACTTTTGATTTTGGATCAGGTCATGATCTCACGGTTCATGAGTTCAAGCCCCCATCAGGATCCATGCTAACAATGTGGAGCCTGCTTGGGATTCGTTCTCTCTCCGTCTCTCTACCCCTCCCCAGCTCAAGCTCACAGTCTCTCTCAAAATAACTAAACTTAAAAAAAAAATTTGTTTTTAATGTTGACTGGTAAATCACTTGATTGCATAAATGTCAGTGTTTGGCTATATATTTTAAGGAGATAGATACCAAAAAAAGAAAGAAGTCTCATGAAATTGTTTCATGCAGGAGGCATCCTTCCTTGCTTTCCATACATTGTGAATTAATCAGTGCTGGTGCTGGGGTGCCTGAGTGGCTCAGTCGGTTAAGCAGCTGACTTCAGCTCAGATCATGATCTTGTGGTTCCTGAGCTGGAGCCCTGTGTCGGGCTCTGTGCTGACAGCTCAGAACCTGCAGCCTGCTTCTGATTCTCTCATTCTCTCTGCCCCTACCTCACTCTCTCTCTCTCTCAAAAATAAATAAATGTTAAAAAAAAATTTTAATAAGTGCTGTTATTAAAAATCTTGTGACTCAACAGAACCGTCAAGGACCCAAGTGATGTCAATGTCAAAATCTAATATACAGGGGCGCCTGGGTGGCGCAGTCGGTTAAGCGTCCGACTTCAGCCAGGTCACGATCTCGCGGTCTGTGAGTTCGAGCCCCGCGTCAGGCTCTGGGCTGATGGCTCGGAGCCTGGAGCCTGTTTCCGATTCTGTGTCTCCCTCTCTCTCTGCCCCTCCCCCGTTCATGCTCTGTCTCTCTCTGTCCCAAAAA